>NC_057806.1:438267897-438274849 GCF_018294505.1 Triticum aestivum | reverse complement strand
TATCTAGATGTATTTAAGTTCTAGATACATCCCTTTTTGTCCATTTTGATGACAAGTATTTTCGGACGGAGGGAGTACGTAGCTATTTACACGGCACAGTATTTAAGTACGTGCAAAGCTCACCTGGCCTGACGGTGTAACCCACCCGACACAAGAGCTGGAGCCTGCCTGCCTGCCTTTCGGTAGATGGCGACGACAGCACAAGCGACCAAGCAACAGCTGTGGTCACAGCGCCCGCCCGCGGATACGTGCCAAATACCATATCCTCCCGCTTGGGATTCTGATTCTTCAGCGCTTGCCTGCAACTTGTTCTGTGCAAGTACAGTAATTTAGTCCATCTCTCCTCGCCGGGTGCCGGTGAACATCCATGTTAACTTCTCGCCAGCACATGACACACTTGTGGCGCCAAACCAAGTCTGAAATTGGATGCAACATCCTAGGAGGTATTTCATCCTTCTTTTAAGCCATGGCAGCCACATACTTTTAGTAGTATTACACTTAACAGCCTCATAGTTTGGTATTACACTTAACAGCCTCATCCAACATCAGACCATATAACACAGCACAGCACGACTAGGCAAAGTCGAGCGATAACGGCGTTAAGGTTTGCCATGTTAAATGGTCTCAGTAAGAAATAGTCCCGAGAAGATAAAACAACAATGAGAAGGGAATGCTACACAATTCTTTTCGAGTTCCTTTTTTTTTTCCTTTCATAATGGCATTTGCAAATCAATTGATAGTTTGAATCCTCACAAATAACTATGACTAATGCCGCACAAAAAAGGAACAAAACTAACTAAATTCAAAAGACGAGATATAGGAGCTTATGTTGCACATGCATATTCTGGTACAAATGACTTTTGCCTCACTAGCTCATGTAGATCATGAACAATTTTCAACACCGCGTCTGGGCGAGCCAGTTTCAGGGCATTTTGGGACATTATCTGGAGCTCGTCTGACCTGGGGCCAAACCAGTCCGCAACAATCTTTGCGATATGTTCTGGAGATTTTGAGAACTTCCCACAGCCATTTTCAACAACATAGGGAACATTGCCAGCTTCCTGTCATGCAAAATTATAAAAATATGAATAAATTGTGAAGAAAGATCAGTGCTCGTACAAAAGGCACTAGCTAAATTTCAGGGTGTTGCATGATACAGTTCTTCAAATGAGGAAAAACACCATCAGTGCATAAGAGAGACTCTAGACGAGTCATCATATGGCCCCAATCACCATAATAACTGCCAATATGGCGATTTTGGGCCAAAATGGCACTCTAGCAGAGTCGCTATATGGGTGTCGATCGGCATAATTTATGGAGCTCACTCCATAAACGACCTCGTAGCCTCCATATTTGGAGGCTGGAGAGGCCCGTTATGGAGCTCGTGAGCACCATACTCAACAACCAGCGTGGGAGGAAAATTTCAGCTTCTTCCTCGCACCACAGCCAGGTTTGAAGCAGCGCGCCGCCAGTACACGCACCGCCACGGCTGGGGCGACGTGACCGGTAACCACCCACCCATTAATGGCCTCCACCGCTCCCCCTGATTCCCTAGGCAGCCGTTCAAATAGCCACGTGGCTTCATCCCTGGCTATAAAACCCCGGCTGCGAGACATCCCCATCACCAAAGCCGTAGCCGCCTCCTCCCCTCCCATCTCCTCCACCGTCCAGAACAATAGCCGCACGCAAGAACGCAGCCTATTGGCTCAACTTGGCAGCGGAGCAGAACCTCCCGTCCCAAGCGCCGTGCACCGGTGCGATCTCTCCCCATGGCGCACTAGCCGCGGCAGCGGTGGATCTGCCGATCGCGGGGGATCCAGCGCTTCCCAAGGCAGCAGCCGCAAGGGATCGAGCCCCCTCATCCGGGCGAAGGAGGAGAAGGACGTCGTCTCCGTTGGCGCCCCCGTCCTGGTGAACAACACCATCCCCGTCGAGGCCCAGACGGAGCCGGTGCCTGAGCCCAAGGACACGATCGACATCGTGCTGCAGCTCTCCGCCCTCGAAACTCGCAACGAAGAGTGCATCCTCCGAGAGTACCGTCCCGCACTCAACAACGAGGAGGCAGCAGCTGCCGCTCGTGAGTCTGACCTCTACACCTACTTCGACGATCTCTCGGAGGAGGGCGGCGACTAGACGGCACCGGCCACCGACTAGTGTAGGTAGTACTATGTAGTTGTAAAACACATTTCAGTTTTCTAATCATATGTAAAGTGACGCATTTTGGTCACTGAATATAGTTGCTACCAAGTTATCATGTCGATACATGTGTTTGGTTACTAATTTGAGCTTAAGTTGCCCATACAAAATTGAAGAAAATGACAAAAAATAGGAACAAATAAAATAAAAGTATGGATGCCACATTATGACGACTGTGTTTGAGCACAACAGCCATGGCCTCCACACCCATCCGGAAAATATCACATGGAAACCAACATTCAAAGAAAACTTTGTGAAAACCATGTTTGGAAGTTCCAAAAAAATCTAAACAAAATTATGGGATTTTGTTATTTTCATACCTTACATCCCGTAGTGTGTTTGAACTTGGAATTTTCGCAAGGCAATAGAACATCACTCTCTTAAGTCTTAACATCCCGTATTTCTTTTAGATTATTTCAAAACTTCAAAATATCTTTTCCACGTGGTTTTCACCGGTTTCCACTGAATGTTGGTTTCCATGTGATATTCTCCCACATCCATATAGAGCGTGCTCCATATCCCATATGGCGACTATGCTAGAGTTACTCTAAGTATATTGCAACGTCCATTGCTATACTGAATTGTCGATATATAAGAGAAATAATTAATGATTTATTTCCATCTACATAACACCCCCCACCCCCGCCCCAGGCGGCAAGGTTCAGAAATTTGAGTGTCCAAAACATGATTTGACCAACAACTAATCCAATTATACGTAGGCTACTTTGCAAAAAGTTGTGAATTTGTAAAAATCAGTTTCATATGGTCATAATTTTGCAACCATTACCAAGATATTGTACACGAAATTTTGCTTCAGACAGCCTTACAACTTCTTAATGGAGGGAGTGATTCATAAAAGAAAGGTACAGAATAATCAAAACCAGTTTTGGAGCAAGCTATGGTCAGTGTAACTGCGTGCACCGCAGGCACAAAGTAAATGGATAATGCATGGTACAAACTACTACTCCCTCCATTCCTAAATATAAGTCCTTTTAGAGATTCCACTATAGAGACTACATTCGGAGTATAGGTTCACTCATTTTGCTCCGTATGTAGTCTATAGTGGAACCTTTAAAAGGACTTATATTTAGGAACTGAGGGAGTATATTGCAATAACAGGGGCACAAGTCCATTTTGGTTAAGGATACGTACAACAGAAATGGCATGTGATTTGCAGCTAAGCAAGAGTGGTGGAGTGCGATATATGATAGTATGGCACACCACTATTTTAGTGATTTTTCATTTACCACCACTACTACAGCATATTCAGCATAGATTCATGGAGAAAACCAAGGGATATACTGACTGTTCAACACACATGTCTCATACGAAACTACTGAACAACATTACAAGCCAGAGTGAAGAACTCCAAGCCAAAGAATAGAATCATGCAGACCCTACAACAAGTGGCAGAAGAAATTACCTGCCCAGCAATGTAACCATTTAGAATAATGGGGAGACCACGAATCATCGCCTCTGCAATAGTACCAGGTCCTGCCTGCAAATTGCCATAGATCATGTATTCTCA
The DNA here is from genome assembly GCF_018294505.1 of Triticum aestivum. Lineage (NCBI taxonomy): Eukaryota > Viridiplantae > Streptophyta > Magnoliopsida > Poales > Poaceae > Triticum > Triticum aestivum. The sequence continues at coordinate 438,271,125 of NC_057806.1, read as the reverse complement.
GATAACATCAATCATGCAAAAATATCATATCACATCACCAAGTGCATGATCTCAATTCTAATGTAGAGCATACCTTTGTGATGATACAGTCACAAGCACCCATGCATTCTTCCATCTTAGTAACAAAACCTTTCACCTAAGATTAGGAGGAAAAGAAACATTAAAGAAGTAACTTGGTGAGGGTAGAAAGAGTGGCCAAAATAACAGAAAATTTTAGTAGGAGAAACTGATAAGGTATTACTGTTGCAAATTTCATGCGTTTGGAAGCTAAAAAATAAGCTTTAAGGACGGACCTGAACAGGAATTTTCCAATTAATTGACTGCAACCTGTTGGTCAACTTCTTATTGCGTCCGCAAATTATAAGTATTTGACCCCTTGGTTCCCCAAGGCTTTCGTCATATAAAGCATTATCGAGAGCTCGAGCAGTGGCTTCAATAGGACCCATCCCTTCACCCCCGCCCATTAATAGAACCGCAGGCAGATATTCATCCATACCTAACTCCCTACGCAATTCATCCTATTAAACAAGACAAACATAGATATACCACTCAGTAACTTGTGCAGAAGGCAAAATATCCAGAAGCTAATGTAGTGCTATTGGTTGAAGAAATTGTTTACCTTTGGTGGAACAGGTTTAGCAAAAGATGGGCGCACAGGGAGGCCATAGACTTTAATTTGTGAAGGTTTCAGTCCAGCTTTTAGTGCTCTCTTTGTCACCTCAGCTGATGGACAGTAACATCTAGTCACAAGCTTGTGAAACCTAATGGAAAGCAGTAGCATAACTATTTCACTGTAAGATCAATTGCACGCTTATCTTAAAGGTAAGGAACCAAAAACTGGCACGGAATTATACGAACATTGAAACCAGCATACCATGTTGGGTGACAAGTGCTCAAGTCGGTGATAACAGTTGTGAACGGAATCTTATCCAATAACCCTCTGGATCGTAGAACTCGAAGGGGGACATGTTGCATTAAAGGATGTACACTGATAATCACATCTGGTTGGTACTTCATCAGACCTTTGGCAACCTCTCTGCAAGAAAAGATGGGTAAATTCTAGATTATATAATCTGCTATTGCAAAATAAGCACCCAGACCTGCAGCTGCAGTATAACACATCTTTAACAAGCAATCTCGTCTACATATATATCACTTCAATATTGATACATACAGTACCAAATAAATTATGTAAAATATGCAGTCATTGTGGCTAAGTTTGAAAATAGCTAGATTTCAGACATTCTCCAGCAGGATTTTGTGAATCCTGCATACCCCCTTATAGTACGTCTCATGATGACAGCATCACACCCAACCATAGAATTGAGGCCCTAGCACAAAATTGTCTACAAAACTGATGGTCATTATAGCTATTATTTCAATTATAAAATTCTCTTAGACTAGATCGGGCAAAATACAAGTCTTTTAAGCAAACTAAGATTATAATTTGGAAGCTCATTCAACGTGAAAAATTACAGTACTCACCTCGCTATGAATGTTGCTGTTGCAGCAAAATGTGGCTGGTGAATTACTCGTGGTGCGGTACCATAGTAAGTCATCTTCCACAAGGGTCCATGTTTCACCAAGAAACTATAGCTTCTGGGAAGTTGGTTGAAAGGCCATGGTGTATGTTCAGTCCACAAATCAGTGACAAATACCTGCAAAGAAAACCATTAACTACAAAACAGAAGTAAACAGAATAACAATACTAACAATCAATTGACATAAGGAAAACACAAACTAATCATTCATTCATCCTAATATCCAAGAACCAGACCAGTACGGATTGTTGAAGTGTATATGTGGATTGCCTAGCCCTTTCCATCAGTTCGGACTTTTGGTTGTGTTGGCTAGTGCATGAAGCTTAACATAGTATCGGAGCTAAGGTCTTGAGTTCAAGTCATGGCTTTCGCAATTTCTCTACTTTTTCCTATAAAAAACCGAGTTGGTGATGATGGTGTGCCTGCCATCTTGCAATATAGACCGTCCGATCTATATCTGACGGACAGAAAGCAAACTATGGCAATTTTGCAAAAAGATACCCGCACCTCTCTCCACATTTGCAGATAAGGCCTTCCCTCGTTCATTCTTATCTCCCACAACCTTATTGTTGAGCAATTAAAAAAGGAAGCCTCTGGAACAATCTGGCATGGTGGCCGCTGCCGGCGTCGTCCATCCCCATGCCTCCGCTCAGTCCAACCACCAATCACCACCACCCCCCACTCCTCCTCACCTTATCTCTCCTCTTTCTCGAGATATCATTAGTTTTTACACATGGATTACTCCCGCATGGGTCAATCACAACAGGTGTTTTGTGAAAAAATGCATCTTGATGTTCCGTGCAATGCACGGGCATCTTGCTAGTTTATACAAAAAAAATGCTGCTGCCCCCCCTTTGGCCATGTATAGGCCTCTTGAGCCATACCTCTGAGTCTATCCACATGTTGACTTCCCGCCTCACACGTGAGAGGGGGTGTTGAAGTGTATATGTGGATTGCCTAGCCCTTTCCATCAGTTCGGACTTTTGGTTGCATTGGCTAGTGCACGAAGCTTAACATGGATGGCAATCATCACAAGTGAAGACATGATAAATCCCCTGCTCTGCTACATCGGATACACATAACCGAAAAGGATGCTAAATCATGGGCACAGCTTTTTGGTTCTCATGTCCAGATGAGCCTGATATCTGAGCCGACCAATCAACAATGTTGATCTGTGCCAAAAGCAATTTCTGGGGTAATATGTGCACAAAACAAAGTATGAACTGCAAGTGTAAGAGGTGCTCGTGAACAGGAGGAACTAATTTGAATCGCACCGTTTTTTCCGCAATGGATGGATGCGGCGACGTGGATCTGGTGTACCAATGGTACAAGGATGGAATACATTATATGGCATCAATATCTCTAGCAGAGCCGCTATAATCTCGGCCTGCAAAATCAATTTTGCGGGCACTTTTTGCCCGGCGCAGAACAGATACCGCAAATCGACTTGCAAATTTATAAACTTAAGATAAACATGTTCCCGCTACATTTTAGATAGTCCGGACCTCGCCGGAGTTCACACACAAACAAACGAACAAACTATACATCCTAGATGGAGTGGCTCACGGCTTCACGGTGGAGGGCGGCGGCGGCTCACCGCTTCACGCCGAGGTGGTACTCGTAGGCGGATTTGTAGATGGCGTAGGCGAGCTCGTACTCCCTGTGTGCCGCCTCAAAGCGTGCGTGG
>NC_057806.1:438265702-438267600 GCF_018294505.1 Triticum aestivum | reverse complement strand
GGGGGCTCTTCGCTGGCGTCCAGCGCCTCCTTCGCGGCGAATCGCACGACCTCCACCTCGCAGAGAGCCTTAGCCGACGGCCAGAGTGCGTTGTACAGCTCGCCGAAGCGGTGGCTCCCGCCGCTGCGGAAGAGGACGCGCGGTTGCGATGCTCACGGTGCCACAGCTCGACGGCGTGGCCGCTGGAGCTGCCGGCCTCCGCGTCGTGCCGGCCACACTTGCGCGGCGGCGACACGCAGCGGCCCACACATCCAGCGCCTCCTCTGCGGCCTTCGCCCGACATTGCTCACTGGAGCTACGCGAAAACGGTGGCAGAAAAGAAGAGGAAAGCGGCGGAGGGGAAGGAACGCGGCAGAGCTAGATGTGAGACGGGAACCCTAAGTCGCCCCCCTCCCCGTACATATAGCGGCTGGAGGGGGCGATTTGCGGGCCGCCCGTATAGTATTTACAGGCTGCTGCAAATTTGGCATACCTATTCCCGGATACACTATCCCGCCCGTAAATATATGGGCTGGTGGCAGGATAGTGCACCTGCTAAACATGCTCTAACAAGTTAAAGAATAATTTGGGAACAAGGAGTCAAGTGCAGGAAAGAAGGGCTCCAAAATCAAACTACGTGAGAAATGGACATCTGCACAGGGCTACCGGCAAAGCGTAGTGGTACCGGTCTAACTGAGGTTTGACCCATAAGCAGCATCAAAAAGGGGGGCCCAATCCGCTTTCTCGGTCACGTTTCTCCTTACCCCAACTTCATGTCTTCTACCAGTTACACAAATGCAAACGTGAGATCCGTAATAGCCACAATTAGGTTGAGTGGATATCTCCCCAGAACTGTGTAACAACATCAAGTCTCGTGTCTGAAAATGTACGTCACTTCTGTACAACATATGAACGAATTAAGCAAGAATTTTGCAATGAACACACCCCAAAGTTGCATTTGACTCTCTCAAGAAAAAAAGGTTTCACCATCCTATCTAAACTCACCCCTGATAGTCTAGCTAGCGCATGATAGCAAGAATTTTGCAATGAACGCACCCCAAAGTTGCATTTGACTTTCTCAAGAAAAAAATGTTTCACCATCCTATCTAAAGTCACCCCTGATAGTCTAGCTAGCGCATGATTTGCTGTAACAATTTGCCATCGTGAGCACATACCTAACCAGGGTAGCACGCAACTACCATACCAATAGTATCATATCACCAAAACTACTCCGACCAAGTTGCAACAAGCTGCATTGTGCATGTTAAGTATTGCTACAGTATAACATGGAACGGGAGCCTAGCAAGCAACAGGTACAGACGTATCATCGAATCCTGAAATTAAACGGGCGAACCCCGCAAGACGAAGCAAACCGAACCTGGTAGTCGTCGCCATACTCCTGGGCAAAAGCGGCCTTGATGGCCTCGGCGGACGCGCGATGGCCGCCGCCCGTGTCGCTCATGAGGATCAGCACCTTCTTGGGCGCCTCGGCCCGCGCCACCCCTTCCTCCTCAGCCGCCCCATCGGCGCCCCCACCACCCCCTCCCCCGCCGCCCCCTCCATTCCCTCCCCCGCATCCGCCCCCGCCGCCTCCGACGGCCGAACCGAGGGACGCGAACCCGAGCGGCGCGATTTGGTTCCCGTGCAGCCGCACGAAGCGCGCGAACTCGCCCCACATGTGGTGGAGCCGCGACGCGGCGGTGGAGACCGGTCCGGTGACCGACACGGAGACGGCGAGCGCGCGGGGCCCGCGCGCGCGGGGCAGGAAGGAGGCGTGGGAGGGGGCGAGGGCGGCGGGGAGGGGCGGGGAGGAGGGGAGGAACGGGGACGGGACGGAGAGGAAGGCCGCGGGCAGCGCCGGGTCGGCGGCCGCGGCGGGCAGCGACGAGGCGGTCGGGGGGGGCATCGCGGCGGGGAGG
>NC_057806.1:438264323-438265328 GCF_018294505.1 Triticum aestivum | reverse complement strand
AGCCGGGGAGGGGGAGGGGAGAGGTGAGCCACACAAGCCGCGGAGGGGGAGGGGGGGCGTCGTCGGTTTTGTTTGGGTTGGGTTGGGTTGGGGTTCCCACCCGGTCGGTGGTCGACTGGTCGTCGGGCTGGACGGTGCGCCGTGTGTCGCTGCTCGTGAGAATCATGAGCCGGTTGAGCTTTGAAGGTAGTGGGTCCTAAAGTAGGATAAAAGGTGCCTAACCGATTAATAAAAAGGCTGGGAATCGTGTTACATGCCGCATGTTCCTTTGGCGCATGCGATTAATCAAGGCTTTTACGAGTGCAATGATTTGTTTTCCCATGTATCAATCACAAGAAACACAAAAGGATATATGATCACTCACTCTTTTATTTTGCTACAAGGGCATCTCCAACGGCAACCAATAAATTACCTCTCGGGTCAGTCCGTAGACAGAAAGACCACTTCACAGACACAGATGCGGAAGGACACCATCCAACCGTAGCCGCATATATTTTGACAGCATTTCGAACCAACCGAATGGATTTCGTGCAAACTAGACAAACTTTGATATAAACACGAACGGATTTCATTACATTTACATCAACTAAGCGGTGCTAGTCCGGCTCTGGAGGTATAATTAACACCTAATCTAAATGGTCGCCAGCAACCGTTCCTCGTGTCTGGTCATGAGCCCCGAGAACTGAATCTTCTCCTTCTCTAGCTCCGGCTCGACGCTCTCCAGCTCTTCATCTGTAACCTCTGCCTCCGGAGCTTCGAAAAGTGAAGCTGTTCGCCTCCACCTCGCCGCCAAGCGACTAATTGGCCAATGATTTTGATCCCACCAAGCTTGACTTCAACTGGAGGGGAGGAGCAGTGGCCTTCTTGAGCCCACCAAATTTTATAGTATTACGATTTATGATAGTTTTATCATATTATAGTGTCAAAAGTGGCAAATTATTATATATAAACGCAACATTGTTTTTATTTGCATTTTTTATGAACTTGGCTTGGCCTATGTTAAAA
>NC_057806.1:438129471-438264109 GCF_018294505.1 Triticum aestivum | reverse complement strand
TGTCTACACCAATTCACCGGTAATAGGTGAGCAGACAAATTTAATCCAAATTCAGTGTAGCCATCTCGATGGAGAAACCATTGGTATAGATAGCGATGTATGGAGCACAAAATTTTCCCTCCATAGTACTAGTGTGTTATCAGACTATTCTAACTTTATCCATATTACCCTTATGGTCATATGGGATCGATGCAAGATTACAGAGTTTAGAATACAAAAAACAATCGTGGGGTTGTCCCGTCCAAACATGGTGGCCCCAACTTAAAGACCAAGAGTACTTGGCTAACGAAGGAGCTTTGAATTACAAGCTCGACCTTCAAAAGTGCAGATACAATTGAAGTTTTCTACTTTAAGCTTAATCTCGCTAATGATTTGACCATAGCTTTCGTTGCAACCCTTTTCAATGTCTCTCGAAACCTGCACGCAATAGCTTCCAATGTTGTTGCGTCATGAACACCATGTACCACGAGTGCTGACGACCCTAGAAAGAGGCCGCTCGAGTCCCTGCACATTGCTGCTGCTGCCCCTCGTTCTTCCTCTAGGGCTAATCCTGCATCCACGTGAATCTTTGCAAAGCCCGATGGCGGAGCTACCATCCGGGTCCTCCTCTGTGGTGTTATCACATGTGTACCTCTTGTGTTAGTTGGCTTCACATTGACATCACCAAGTTCTACAATGAACCGTTTCACGAACAGGTTGGTGGATAAAGGACTTTGAAATACATGTTCGTGAATGGCTTTCCTCCTCACCCGCCATGTCGCCCAGAGAGTTACCGCGAGAGTGACAAAAGCATCATGTTTTTAGGGGTAAACCAAGCTTTATTCATCAAAGACCACATGATGTGGGATACAAGTCAGGTTATGGGGTTGGCATTGATCAATCATAGCAAAGAGCCACTGTTAATTACCCCGGCCAAAAACTAAGGTCCCGGCTAGAGGGCAAGGTAGTGAGTAGGGATGGCACCCGCAGGGTTTGGGTACGGGTGCAGCCACCCCATACCCTTACCCGTCACATTTAAGATTACCCATCACCTGAAGGAAATATGCCCTAGAGGCAATAATAAAGTTGTTATTTTATATTTCCTTATATCATGATAAATATTTATTATTCATGATAGAATTGTATTAACCGGAAACTTGATACATGTGTGGATACATAGACAAAACACCGTGTCCCTAGTAAGCCTGTACTAGAGTAGCTCGTTAATCAAAGATGGTTAAGTTTTCTAACCATAGACATGTGTTGTCATTTGATGAACGGGATCACATCATTAGGAGAATGATGTGATGGACAAGACCCATCCGTTAGCTTAGCATGTTGATCGTTTAGTTTTATTGCTATTGCTTTCTTCATGTCAAATATATATTCCGTCGACTATGAGATTATGCAACTCCTGGATACCGGAGGAATACCTTGTGTGCTATCAAACGTCACAACATAACTGAGTGATTATAAAGATGCTCTATAGGTATCTCCGAAGGTGTTTGTTGGGTTGGCATAGATCGAGATTGGGATTTGTCACTCCGAGTATCAGAGAGGTATCTCTGGGCCCTCTCGATAATGCACAACATAATAAGCCTTGCAAGCAATGTAACTAATGAGTTAGTTGCGGGATGATGTATTACGGAACGAGTGAAGAGATTTGCCGGTAACGAGATTGAACTAGGTATGTAGATACCGACGGTCGAATCTCGGTCAAGTAACATACCGATGACAAAGGCAATAACGTATGTTGTCTTTACAGTACGACCGATAAAGATCTTCGTAGAATATGTAGGAATCAATATGAGCATCCAGGTACTGTCGTTGGTTATTGACCGGAGAGGTGTCTCGGTCATGTCTACATAGTTCTCGAACCCGTAGGGTCCCCACGCTTAACGTTGGATGACGATTTTGTATTATATGAGTTATGTGATTTGGTGACCGAATGTTGTCAAGAGTCCCGGATGATTTCACAGACATGACGAGGAGTCTCTAAATAGTCGAGAGGTGAAGATTGATATATAGGACGATGGTATTCGGACACCGGAAGTGTTCCGGGGGTACCGGGTACATATCGGGTCACCGGAAGGGGTTCCGGGCATCCCCGCGGCAACTACATGGGCCTAAATGGGCCAAGAGGGGGACAAACCAGCCCCTAAGGGGCTGGTGCGCCCCATGTAGGTCGAAATAGGAGGGGAAGGGAAGAGGAGAAGAGAGAAAGGAAGGGGAGGGATTCGGCCTCCCCCTTCCTTCCCTCCTTCCTCCTCCTTCCTTCCCCCTTTGAAAGTTATGGTAGGGGGCGAATTGCACTAGGGCCCCAAGTAGGATTCCTCCTACTTGGGCGCCCCCTTGGCTGCTCCCTCTCCCTCCCACCTATATATATGAGGGGGAGGCGCCTAGAACTCACAACAACATCTGTTAGCCATGTGTGGTGCCTCCCTCCACTGATTACAGCTCCGGTCATATCTTTGTAGTGCTTAGGCAAAGCCCTGCGCGGATCACTTCACCATCGCCGTCACCACGCCATCGTGCTGATAAAACTCTCCCTCAACACTTTGCTGGATCAAGAGTTCGAGGGACATCATCGAGCTGAACGTGTGCAGAACTCAGAGGTGTCGTACGTTTGGTGCTTGATCGGTCGAAACAAGAAGAAGTTCGACTACATCAACCGCGTTGTCAAACGCTTCCGCTTTTGGTATATGAGGGTACGTGGACACACTCTTCCCCTCTCGTTGCTATGATCTCCTAGATAGATCTTGCGTGAGCGTATGAAAATTTTGAAAATGCATGCTATGTTTTCCAACAGTGGCATCCGAGCCAGGTCTATGTGTAGATGATATGCACGAGTAGAACACAAAGAGTTGTGGGCGGTGATCGTCATACTGCTTACCACCAATGTCTTATTTTGATTCGGCGGTATTGCTGGATGAAGTGGCTCGGAGCAACCTTACATGACCACGTTCATGAGACCGGTTCCACTGACAGACATGCAACTAGTTTTGCATAAAGGTGGTTGGCGGGTGTCTGTTTCTCTAACTTTAGTTGAATCGAATTTGACTATGGCTGGTCCTTGTTGAAGGTTAAAACCGCAAACTTGACGAAACATCGTTGTGGTTTTGATGCATAGGTAAGAACGGTTCTTACTAGAAGCCCGTAGCAGCCATGTAAAACTTGCAACAACAAAGTAGAGGACGTCTAACTTGTTTTTGCAGGGCTTGTTGTGATGTGATATGGTCAAGACATGATGTGATATACGTTGTTGTATGAGATGATCATGTTTTCTAAAAGTTATCGGCAACTGGCAGGAGCCTTATGGTTATCACTTTATTGTATGAAATGCAATCGCCGTGTAATTGCTTTACTTTATCACTATGCGTTAGCGATAGTTGTAGAAGCAAAAGTTGGTGAGACGACCACGATGCTATGATGGAGATCAAGGTGTCAAGCTGGTGACGATGGAGATCATGACGGTGCTTTGGAGATGGAGATCAAAGGCACAAGATGATGATGGCCATATCATGTCACATATTTTAATTTCATGTGATGTTTATCTCTTTTGCATCTTATTTTTCTTAGTACGATGGTAGCATTATAAGATGATCCCTCACTAAAATTTCAAGGTATAAGTGTTCTCCCCGAGTATGCACTGTTGTGACAGTTCGTCGTGCTGAGACACCACGTGATGATCGGGTGTGATAGGCTCTACGTTCACATACAACGGGTGCAAGACAGTTTTGCACATACGGAATACTCGGGATTAAACTTGACGAGCCTAACATGTACATACATGGCCTCGGAACACTGTAGACCAAAAGGTCGAACGTGAATCATATAGTAGATATGATCAACATAGAGATGTTCACCATTGATGACTACTCCATCTCACGTGATGATCGGACATGGTTTAGTTTATTTGGATCACGTAATCATTTAGATAACTTGAGGGATGTCTATTGAAGGAAATATGCCCTAGAGTCAATAATAAAATTATTATTTATATTTCCTTATATCATGATGAATGTTTATTATTCATGCTAGAATTATATTAACCGGAAACTTGGTACATGTGTGGATACATAGACAAAACACAGTGTCCCTAGTAAGCCTCTACTAGACTAGCTCGTTAATCAAAGATGGTTAAGTTTCCTAACCATAGGCATGTGTTGTCATTTGATGAACGGGATCACATCGTTAGGGGAATGATGTGATGGACAAGACCCATCTGTTAGCTTAGCATAATGATCTTAAGTTTTACTACTATTGCTTTCTTCATGACTTATACATATTCCTTTGACTATGAGATTATGCAACTCCCGGATACCGGAGGAATACCTTGTGTGCTATCAAACGTCACAACATAACTGGGTGATTATAAAGATGCTCTACAGGTATCTCTGAAGGTGTTTGTTGGGTTGGCATAGATCGAGATTATGATTTGTCACTCCGAGTATTGGAGAGGTATCTCTGGGCCCTCTCGGTAATGCACATCATAATAAGCCTTGCAAGCAATGTGACTAATGAGTTAGTTTTGGGATGATGTATTATGGAACGAGTAAAGAGACTTGCCGGTAATGAGATTGAACTAGGTATGAAGATACTGACAATCGAATCTTGGGCAAGTAACATACCAATGACAAAGGGAATAACGTATGTTGTCATTACGGTTTGACCGATAAAGATATTGGTAGAATATGTAGGAACCAATATGAGCATCCAGGTTCCGCTATTGGTTATTGACCGGAGAGGTGTCTCGGTCATGTCTACATAGTTCTCGAACCCATAGGGTCCGCACGCTTAACATTCGATGACGATTCGTATTATATGAGTTATGTAATTTGGTGACCAAATGTTGTTCAGAGTCCCGGATGAGATCACAGACATGACAAGGAGTCTCGAAATGGTCGAGAGGTAAAGATTCATATATAGGACGATAGTATTCGAACACCGGAAGTGTTCTGAGGGTACCGGGTACGTATCGGGTCACCGGAAGGGGTTCCGGGCTACCCCCGATAAACTATATGGGCCTATTGGGGCAAGAGGGAAAACACAGCAGCCAGCATGGGCTGTTGCGCCCCCCTTGCTGGCCGAATAGGAAGGGGAAAGGAAAAGGGGAAGAGCGAAGGAAGGGGAGGCAATTCGACCTCCCCCTTCCTTCCCTCCTCTCTCCCCTTTCCTTCCCTCTCCGAAAAAGATGGTAAGGGGTGGCGAATTGGCCAAGGCCCCCAAGTAGGATTCCTCCTACTTGGGGCGCCCCATGGCTGTTTCCCTCCCTCTCCCACCTATATATATATGGGGCGGGGGCACCTAGAACACACAATAAACATTGTTAGCTATGTGCGGCACCCCCTCCATAGTTTATGCCTCTGGTCATATTCACGTAGTGCTTAGGCAAAGCACTGCGCGGATCACTTCACCATCACTGACACCACGTCGTCATGCTGATGAAACTCTCCCTCGACACTTTGCTGGATCAATAGTTCGAGGGACGTTATCGAGCTGAACATGTGCAGAACTCGGAGGTGTCGTACGTTCGGTGCTTGATCGGTCGGAACGAGAAGAAGTTTGACTACATCAACCGCGTTGTCAAACGCTTCCGCTTTCGGTCTACGAGGGTACGTGGACACACTCTCCCCCTCTCGTTTCTATGCATCTCCTAGATAGATCTTGCATGAGCGTAGGATTTTTTTTTGAAATTGTATGCTACGTTTCCCAATAGTGGTATCAGAGCCAGGTCTATGCATAGATGATATGCACGAGTAAAACACAAAGAGTTGTGGGCGGTGATAGTCATACTGCTTACCACCAACGTCTTATTTTGATTCAGTGGTATTGATGAAGCAGCCTGGACTAACTTTAAATGACCATGTTCATGAGACCGGTTCCACCGACAGATATGCAACTTGTTTTGCATAAAGGTGGCTGGTGGGTGTCTGTTTCTCCAACTTTAGTTGATTTGACTATGGCTGGTCCTTGTTGAAGGTTAAAACCGCAAACTTGACGAAACATCGTTGTGGTTTTGATGCATAGGTAAGAACGGTTCTTACTAGAAGCCCGTAGCAGCCACGTAAAACTTGCAACAATAAAGTAGAGGACGTCTAACTTGTTTTTACAGGGATTGTTGTGATGTGATATGGTCAAGACATGATGTGATATACATTGTTGTATGAGATGATCATGTTTTGTAAAAGTTATCGGCAACCGACAGGAGCCTTATGGTTATCGCTTTATTGTATGAAATGCATTCGCCATGTAATTGCTTTACTTTATCACTATGCGTTAGCGATAGTTGTAGAAGCAATAGTTGGTGAGACGACAACGACGCTACGATGGAGATCAAGGTGTCAAGCCGGTGACGATGGAGATCATGACGGTGCTTTGGAGATGGAGATCAAACGCACAAGATGATGATGGCCATATCATGTCACATATTTTGATTGCATGTGATGTTTATCTTTTATGCATCTTATTTTGCTTGGTACGTGTAACATTATAAGATGATCCCTCACTTAAATTTCAAGGTATAAGTGTTCTCACTAAGTATGCAACGTTCCGACAGTTCATCATGCCGAGACACCACGTGATGATCGGGTGTGATAAGCTCTATGTTCAGATACAACGGTTGCAAGTCAGTTTTGCACGTGCGGAATACTCGGGTTAAACTTTACAAGCCTAGCATGTATAGACATGGCCTCGGAACACTGGAGACCAAAAGGTCAAACGTGAATAATATAATAGATATGATCAAGATAGAGATGTGCACCATTGAAAACTACTCCATCGCACGTGATGATCAGACATGGTTTAGTTGATATGGATCACCAGATGACTCGAGGGATGTCTATCTAAGTGGGAGTTCTTAAGTAATATGATTAATTGAACTTAATTTATCATGAACTTAGTCGTGATAGTATTTGCATATCTATGTTATAGATCAATAGCTCGCGTATAGCTCCCCTGTTTTGTTTTTGATATGTTCCTAGAGAAAACTAAGTTGAAAGATGATAGTAGCAATGATGCAGACTGGATCCGTGATCTGAGGATTATCCTCATTGCTGCATAGAAGAATTATGTCCTTGATGCACCGCTAGGTGACAGACCCATTGCATGAGCAGATGCAGACGTTATGAACTTTTGACAAGCTCAGTATGATGACTACTTGATAGTTTAGTGCACCATGCTTTACGGCTAAGGAAATGTTTCTCGGATATGGAGATGACAAAGAGTTCGTCGTAAGGAGTTACGTCGATGCAAGCTTTGACACTAATCCAGATGACTCTGAGTCTCAATTTGGATACATATTAAAAGTGGGAGAAATTAGCTAGAGTAGCTCCGTGCATAGTATTGTAGACATAGAAATTTGCAAAATACATACAGATATGAATATGGCAGACCCGTTGACTAAACTTATCTCACAAGCAAAACATGATCACACCTTAGTACTCTTTGGGTGTTAATCACATAGCAAACTAGATAATTGACTCTAGCAAACCCTTTGGGTGTTGGTCACATAGCGATGTGAACTATAGGTGTTAATCACATAAAGATGTGAATTACTGGTGTTAAATCACATGGCGATGTGAACTAGATTATTGACTCTAGTGCAAGTGGGAGACTGAAGGAAATATGCCCTAGAGGCAATAATAAAGTTGTTGTTTATATTTCCTTATATCATGATAAATGTTTGTTATTCATTCTAGAATTATATTAACCGGAAACTTGATACATGTGTGGATACATAGACAAAACACAATGTCCCTAGTAAGCCTCTACTAGACTAGCTCGTTAATCAAAGATGGTTAAGTTTCCTAAACATAGGCATGTGTTGTCATTTGATGAACGGGATCACATCATTAGGAGAATGATGTGATGGACAAGACCCATCTATTAGCTTAGCATAATGATTGTTAAGTTTTATTGCTATTGCTTTCTTCATGACTTATACATATTCCTTTGACTATGAGATTATGCAACTCCCGGATACCGGAGGAATACCTTGTGTGCTATCAAACGTCACAACATAACTGGGTGATTATAAAGATGCTCTATAGGTATCTCCGAAGGTGTTTGTTGGGTTGGCATAGATCGAGATTAGGATTTGTCACTCCGAGTATCGGAGAGGTATCTCTGGGCCCTCTCGATAATGCGCATCATAATAAGCCTTGCAAGCAATGTGACTAATGAGTTAGTTGCGGGATGATGTATTACGGAATGAGTAAAGAGACTTTCTAGTAACGAGATTGAACTAGGTATGAAGATACTGACGATCGAATCTTGGGCAAGTAACATACCGATGACAAAGGGAATAATGTATGTTGTCATTACAGTTTGACCGATAAAGATCTTCGTAGAATATGTAGGAACCAATATGAGCATCCAGGTTCCACTGTTGGTTATTGACCGAAGAGGTGTCTCGGTCATGTCTACATAGTTCTCGAACCCGTAGGGTCCGCACGCTTAACGTTTGATCACGATTTGTATTATATGAGTTATGTGATTTGGTGATCGAATGTTGTTCGGAGTCCCGTATGAGATCACAGACATGACTAGGAGTCTCGAAATGGCCGAGAGGTAAAGATTCATATATAGGACGATAGTATTCGGACACCGGAAGTGTTCTGGGGGTACCGGGTTGATACGTCTCCAACGTATCTATAATTTTTGATTGTTCCATGCTATTATATTATCAACCTTGGAAGTTTTATATGCTATTTTATATGATTCTTGGGACTAACCTATTAACCTAGAGCCCAGTGCCAGTTTCTATTTTTTCCTTGTTTTAGAGTATCGCACAAAAGGAAAATCAAACGGAGTCCAATTGACCTGAAACTTCACGGAACTTATTTTTGGACCAAAAGAAGCCCACAGAGTATTGGAGTTGGACCAGGAGAGTCCCGGTCTGCCCACGAGGGTGGGGGTAGTTCTCCCTCGGGACTGAGGGTATGTACCAGTAGCTATGTGTTTGATCTCTCTCTCTCTCTCTCTCTCTCTCGTGTTCTTGAGGTGATACGATCTTGATGTATCGCGAGCTTTGCTATTATAGTTGTATCTTATGATGTTCCTCCCCCTCTACTCTCTTGTAATGGATTGAGTTTTCCCTTTGAAGTTTTCTTATCGGATTGAGTCTTTAAGGATTCGAGAACACTTGATGTATGTCTTGCGTGGGATAACTGTGGTGACAATGGGTTATTCTATTGATTCACTTGATGTATGTTTTGGTGATCAACTTATGGGTTCCTCCCATGAACCTATGCATAGGGGTTGGCACACGTTTTCGTCTTGACTCTCCGGTAGAAACTTTGGGGCACTCTTTGAAGTTCTTTGTGTTGGTTGAATAGATGAATCCGAGATTGTGTGATGCATATCGTATAATCATACCCACGGATACTTGAGGCGACATTGGAGTATCTAGGTGACATTAGGGTTTTGGTTGATTTGTGTCTTAAGGTGTTATTCTAGTACGAACTCTAGGGCTGTTTGTGACACTTATAGGAATAGCCCAACCAATTGATTGGCAAGAATAACTTTCAGGTGGTTTCGTACCCTACCATAATCTCTTCGTTTGTTCTCCGCTATTAGTGACTTTGGAGTGACTCTTTGTTGCATCTTGAGGGATAGTTATGTGATCCAATTATGTTATTATTGTTGAGAGAACTTGCACTAGTGAAAGTATGAACCCTAGGCCTTGTTTCCTAGCATTGCAATACCGTTTGTGCTCACTTTTATCATTAGTTACCTTGCTGTTTTTATATTTTAAGATTACAAAAACCTATATATACTATCCATATACCACTTGTATCACCATCTCTTCGCCAAACTAGTGCACCTATACAATTTACCATTGTATTGGGTGTGTTGGGGACACAAGAGACTCTCTGTTATTTGGTTGCAGGGTTGTTTGAGAGAGACCATCTTCATCCTACGCCTCCTACGGATTGATAAGCCTTAGGTCATCCACTTGAGGGAAATTTGCTACTATCCTACAAACCTCTACACTTGGAGGCCCAACAACGTCTACAAGAAGAAGGTTGTGTAGTAGACATCAAGCTCTTTTCTGGCGCCGTTACCGACGAGGTTAGCGCTTGAAGGTATATCTTTAGATCTTGCAATCAAATCTTTTTATTTCTTATTTTAGCACTAGTTTAGTTTATAAAAGAAAACTACAAAAAAATGGAATTAAGTTTGCCTCATACGCTTCATCTTTCTAATATCTTTCGTGAGTATGATGGGAAGGAAATTTGTGCCAAAGTGTTAGAAGAAGAATGCATTCAAATGTTTGGCAGTAAATCTTTGAATGATGAGCATGATTGCAATGTTGTTAGTATGAACTTCTTGAATATCGATAGTACTAATGATGATTGCACTAGTTATGATGAAAATGCCTCCTATAAACATGTCAAGTGGAGTGCATTGGGTTTGCAAGAACACGCCAAATAGGGAAGATAGATATTGCAAGAGGCATAAGCATTTAGAAACTAAATGGTTGCAAGAAAGGCTAGATGTTTGTGCTAAAAATTTAAATTTTCTTGGCCGTACTTGTGAACTTTGCAATTAACGTGGTCATTTAAGCATCCGATGAAAATTGTTTCATGATCTAATCGTTTCCAAAAATTGTGATGACTTGATTTCTCTTGCACATCATAATGAACTTAGTTTGCTTATGGGTTATGAAGAAATGAAACGTATAACTAACTATCTTCCAATATTTGCCCGTGATAAACTTCTTGGTTTTGATCTAGAGGAAATTTATATGTATTATGCGTTGAATTGTATTGAAAATCCTTATATTGCCAACAACATAAAGAAAAGAAAACAAATAGAAGATGATGAGAATACTAATGAAAGGGAAGAGACTTCCCAATATTCTCCTATTATTTCTTATGATGAATCAGGTAATGAGGAGGAGCCTTCTATTCAACCAATCTCATTAATAAGGAGCTCCAAAAAGAGGATTGAACCCACACATGATGTGAAGAAGAAGAAAAGAAAAAGGAAGAGAGGTAAAAAGATATCTCCCCCGAATAATGTTGCTCCTATTATTGTTGTGCCTCATGAAAATGAATCGAAAATAATTGTGGAAGATGATGCACTTGATGATGATCTCGTTATGCCTATTGCTTGTTGTGATGATTATGATTGGGAAGATAATGATACTTCTTATGATCTTGAAAATCTTTTTGGCACTTGCTTGGAAGAATATGATGATAATTGTTATACTATTGGTGTTATCCGTACTATTAATGATGAGAGTGATTATGCTTATGATATGAAAAGGCCCAAGCTTGGGGAAGCTATGTTTGATGAGGATGACATATTTGAGAATATATTTGCTGCAATTAATGTTTGTCCCAAGCTTGGGGATGCTATGTTTAATGAAGATGATACTTCTAGCCTCCCAAGTTTTGAGGAGCAAATTTGTTATGATGATAGCATGCCTCCTACTTATGATGATTATTGTGATGACACCTATGCTATAAAAAGTAGTGATGATTATATTTATAAAACTTGTCATGATTATGACTACCCTTTTTCCGAACATTACTCTTTTAATGTGGAAACAATTTATAGTATTCGAGTCTCTTATGATACTCCCACTATTCCAAAAGAGAAGAATTTTGCTTATGTGGAGAGTAGTAAATTTTTTATGCAAGTATATCATGAAAAAATGCTTCAGGTGCTGGTTATATTGTTGAATTCATTCATGATGCTACTGAAAATTAATATGAGGGAGGAATATATGCTTGTAGAAATTGCAATAATATCAAGTTTCCTCTCTATGTGCTTAAAAGTTTGAAGTTATGTTTGTTTTGCCTTCCTATGCTAGTTGATTATTGTTCCGATAAGTTGTTCGCTCACAAAATCCCTATGCATAGGAAGTGGGTTAGACTTAAATGTGATAGTCATATTCTTCATGATGCTCTCTTTATGTTTCAATTCTTATCTTTTATGTGAGCATCATTGAAATCATCATGCCTAGCTAGGGGCGTTAAACGATAGCGCTTGTTGGGAGGCAACCCAACTTTATTTTTGTTCCTTGCTTTTTGTTCCTGTTTAGTAATAAATAATTCATATATACTCTATTTAGATGTGGTTTTATGTCTTAATTAGTGTTTGTGCCAAGTAGAACCTTTGGAAAGACTTGGGGGAAGTCTTTGCGATCATGCTGTAAAAAAAACAGAAACTTTAGCGCTCACGAGAATTGCTGCCATTTTTTATTGGAGAGTGCTATTTAGTTAAATCTTTTTGCAGATGATTAATAGACAAATTACTCAGGTCCACCAATTTATTTGAGAATTTTATGAGTTCCAGAAGTATACGTTTGATACAGATTACTACAGACTGTTCTGTTTTTGACAAATTCTGTTTTCTATGTGTTGTTTGCTTATTTTGATGAATCTATGAGTAGTATCGGAGGGTATGAACCATAGAGAAGTTGTAATACAGTAGATATTACACCAATATAAATATAGAATGAGTTCATTACAGTACCTTGAAGTGGTGATTTATTTTCTTATACTAACGGAGCTTACGAGTTTTCTGTTAAGTTTTGTGTTGTGAAGTTTTCAAGTTTTGGGTAAGGATTCGATGGACTATGGAATAAGGAGTGACAAGAGCCTGTAGTAATCTCCGATACATTGGAGACGTATCAATAGTATCAATAGCCTCTCCGATGAAGTGTGAGTAGTTTACCTCAGACCTTCGGGTCCATAGTTATTAGCTAGATGGCTTCTTCTCTCTTTTTGGATCTCAATACAAAGTTCTTCCCCTCTCTTGTGGAGATCTATTCGATGTAATCTTCTTTTGCGGTGTGTGTTGAGATCGATGAATTGTGGGTTTATGATCAAGTTTATCTATGAACAATATTTGAATCTTCTCTGAATTCTTTTATGTATGATTGGTTATCTTTGCAAGTCTCTTCGAAATATTAGTTTGGTTTGGCCTACTAGATTGATCTTTCTTGCAATGGGAGAAGTGCCTAGCTTTGGGTTCAATCTTGCGGTGTCCTTTCCCAGTGACAGTAGGGGCAGCAAGGCACGTATTTTATTGTTGCCATCGAGGATAACAAGATGTTTTTTTATCATATTGCATGAATTTATCCCTCTACATCATGTCATCTTGCTTAAGGCGTTACTTTGTTCTTATGAACTTAATACTCTAGATGCATGCTGGATAGCGGTCGATGTGTGGAGTAATAATAGTAGATGTAGGCAGGAGTCGGTCTACTTATCTTGGACGTGATGCCTATATACATGATTATACCTAGATATTCTCATAACTATGCTCAATTCTGTCAATTGCTCAACAGTAATTTGTTCACCCACCGTAAAATACCTATGCTCTTGAGAGAAGCCACTAGTGAAACCTATGCCCCCCGGGTCTATCTTCATCATATTAATCTTCCAACACTTTGTCATTTCCCTTTGCTTTTATTTTACTTTGCATCTTTATCATAAAAATACCAAAAATATTATCTTATCATATCCATCAGATCTCACTCTCGTAAGTGACCGTGTAGGGATTGACAACCCCTTATCGCGTTGGTTGCGAGGATTTATTTGTTTTGTGCAGGTGCAAGGGACTCGCGCGTAGCCTCCTACTGGATTGATACCTTGGTTCTAAAAAACTGAGGGAAATACTTACGCTACTTTGCTGCATCACCCTTTCCTCTTCAAGGGAAAACCAACGCAGTGCTCAAGAGGTAGCAAGTATCGGAGGGTATGAACCATAGCGAAATTGGAATACAGTAGATATTACACCAATATGAATTTATAATGAGTTCACAATAGTACCTAAGTGGTGATTTATTTTCTTATACTAACGGAGCTTATGAGTTTTCTGTTAAGTTTTGCGTTGTGAAGTTTTCAAGTTTTGGGTAAAGATTCAATGGACTATGGAATAAGGAGAGGCAAGAGTCTAAGCTTGGGGATGCCCAAGGCACCCCAAGGTAATATTCAAGGACAACCAAAAGCCTAAGCTTGGGGATGCCCCGGAAGGCATCCCCTCTTTCGTCTTCGTTCATCGGTAACTTTACTTGGAGCTATATTTTTATTCGCCACATGATATGTGTTTTGCTTGGAGCGTCATTTTATTTTATTTTGTTTTGCTTGCTGTTTGAATAAAATACCAAGATCTGAAATTAGTAAATGTTAGAGAGTCTTCATATAGTTGCATAATTGTTCGACTACTCATTGTTCTTCACTTATATCTTTCGGAGTAGTTTGTCATTTGCTCTAGTGCTTCACTTATATCTTTTTAGAGCACGATGGTGGTTTTATTTTGTAGAAATAGGTGAACTCTCATGATTCACTTATATTATTTTGAGAGTCTTTAGAACAACATGGTAATTTGCTTTGGTTATGAAATTAGTCCTAATATGATGGGCATCCAAGAGGGATGTAATAAAAACTTTCATATAAGTGCATTGAATACTAAGAGAAGTTTGATACTTGATAATTGTTTTGAGATATGGAGATGGTGATATTAGAGTCATGCTAGTTGAGTAGTTGTGAATTTGAGAAATACTTGTGTTGAAGTTTGTGATTCCCGTAGCATGCACGTATGGTGAACCGTTATGTGACGAAGTCGGAGCATGATTTGTTTATTGATTGTCCTCCTTATGAGTGGCGGTCGGGGACGAGCAATGGTCTTTTCCTACCAATCTATCCCCCTAGGAGCATGCGCGTAGTACTTTGTTTTGATAACTAATAGATTTTTGCAATAAGTATGTGAGTTCTTTATGACTAATGTTGAGTCCATGGATTATACACACTCTCACCCTTCCACCATTGCTAGCCTCTCTAGTATCGCGCAACTTTCGCCGGTACCATAAACCCACCATATACCTTCCTCAAAACAGCCACCATACCTACCTATTATGGCATTTTCATAGCCATTCCGAGATATATTGCCATGCAACTTTCCGCCGTTCCGTTTATTATGACACGCATCATCATTATCATATTCCTTTGCATGATCATGTAGTTAACATCGTGTTTGTGGCAAAGCCACCGTTCATAATTTTTAATACATGTCACTCATGAGTCATTGCACATCCCGGTACACCGCCGGAGGCATTCATATAGAGTCATACTTTGTTCTAGAATCGAGTTGTAATCTTTGAGTTGTAAATAAATAGAAGTGTGGTGATCATCATTAATAGAGCATTGTGCCAAAAAAAGGCCAAATAAAAAAAGAAAGGCCAAATAAAAAATAAAATATATATAAAAGGGGCAATGCTACTATCCTTTTACCACACCTGTGCTTAAAAGTAGCACCACGATCTTCATGATAGAGAGTCTATTATGTTGTCACTTTCATATACTAGTGGGAATTTTTCATTATAGAACTTGGCTTGTATATTCCAACAATGGGCCTCCTCAAGTGCCCTAGGTCTTCGTGAGCAAGCAAGTTGGATGCACACCCACTTAGTTTCTTTTGTTGAGCTTTCATACATTTATAGCTCTACTACATCCGTTGCATGGCAATCCCTACTCACTCACATTGATATCTATTAATGGGCATCTCCATAACCCGTTGATACACCTAGTTGATGTGAGATTATCTTCTCCCTTTTTGTCTTCTCCACAACCACCCTTCTATTTCACCTATAGTGCTATATCCATGGCTCACACTCATGTATTGCGTGAAGATTGAAAAAGTTTGAGAACATCAAAAGTATGAAACAATTGGTTGACTTGTCATCGGGGTTGTGCATGATTTAAATACTTTGCGTGGTGAAGATGGAGCATAGCCAGACTATATGATTTTGTAGGGATCGCTTTCTTTGCCCATGTTATTTTGAGGAGACATGATTACTTTGTTAGTATGCTTGAAGTATTATTATTTTTATGTCAATATTTAACTTTTGTCTTGAATCTTATGGATCTGAATATTCTTGCTACAATAAAGAGAAATACATGGATAAATATGTTAGGTAGCATTCCACATCAAAAATTCTGTTTTTATCATTTACCTACTCGAGGACGAGCAGGAATTAAGCTTGGGGATGGTGATACATCTCCAATGTAAAATTCTTTCTTATTTCTTATTTATTGTTGAAATCCAAAATTAAAGTCTCTTGGCTCTCTTCACGCTTTCCCCCAAACAGATTAAAAAATAGATTTTTATTTTTGAATATGGATAAACTATTGCTTCGTCTGGTGTCTACAATACATATGACTCATTATAGTACTAATTTCATTTTTACCAGATCGAAAATTTTTATGTTGAAAATAAAAATTTATAGATCCAATGTCACATTCCGTAAAAATTTACGATACATGTATAGGATGCACTCAATGTGTACGAGCTTGTCCAACAGATGTATTAGAAATGATACCCTGGGATGGATGTAAAGCTAAGCAAATTGCTTCCGCGCCGAGAACCGAAGATTGTGTGGGTTGTAAGAGATGTGAATCTGCCTGCCTGACAGATTTTTTAAGTGTCCGCGTTTATTTAGGGCTTATATAATTTTTTATTGTTCCTGATACGTCTCCAACGTATCCATAATTTTTGATTGCTCCATGCTATATTATCTACTATTTTGGACTATATTGGGCTTTATTTTCCACTTTTATATTATTTTTGGGACTAACCTATTAACCGGAGGCCCAGCCCAGAATTGATGTTTTTTGCCTATTTCAGTGTTTCGGAGAAACAGAATATCAAACGGAGTCCAAACAGAATAAAATCTTTGGGAATGTGATTTTCTCACCGAACGTGATCCAGGAGACTTGGACCCTACTCCAGGGGGTCAAAGAGGAGGTCACGAGGGTGGGGGCGCGCCCCCCCTAGGGCGTGCCCCCTGCCTCGTGGGCCCCTCGGTGCTCCACCCACGTACTCCTTCCTCCTATATATACCTACGTACCCCTAAACAATCAGAACAGGAGCCAAAAACCTAATTCCACCGCCGCAACTTTCTGTATCCACGAGATCCCATCTTGGGGCCTGTTCCGGAGCTCCACCGGAAGAGGGCCGTCATCATGGAGGGCTTCTACATCATCCTAGCCCCTCTGATGAAGTGTGAGTAGTTTACCTCAGACCTTCGGGTCCATAGTTAGTAGCTATATGGCTTCTTCTCTCTCTTTGAATCTCAATACAAAGTTCTCCCCCTCTCTTGTGGAGATCTATTCGATGTAATCTTCTTTTTGCGGTGTGTTTGTTGAGACCGATGAATTGTGTGTTTATGATCAAGTCTATCTATGAATAATATTTGAATCTTCTCTGAATTCTTTTATGTATGATTGGTTATCTTTGCAAGTCTCTTCAAATTATCCGTTTGGTTTGGCCAACTAGATTGGTAGTTCTTGCCATGGGAGAAGTGCTTAGCTTTGGGTTCGATCTTGCGGTGTCCTTACCCAGTGACAGAAGGGGCAACAAGGCACGTATTGTATCGTTGCCATCGAGGATAACAAGATGGGGTTTATTTCATATTGCATGAATTTATCTCTCTACATCATGTCATCTTGCTTAAGGCGTTACTCTGTTTTTAACTTAATACTCTAGATGCATGCTGGATAGCGGTCGATGAGTGGAGTAATAGTAGTAGATGCAGAATCGTTTTGATCTACTTGTCACGGACATGATGCCTATATACATGATCATGCCTAGATATCCTCATAACTATGCTCAATTCCGTCAATTGCTCAACAGTAATTTGTTCACCCACCATAGAATACTTATGCTCTTGAGAGAAGCCACTAGTGAAACCTATGGCCCCCGGGTCTATTCTCATCATATCAATCTCCATCACTTTAATCTTGCTTTGCTTTTTACTTTGCTTTTACTTTTTACTTTGCATCTTTATACCCAAAATACCAAAAATATTATATCTATCAGATCTCACTCTCGTAAGTGATCGTGAAGGGATTGACAGCCCCTAATCACGTTGGTTGTGAGTAGCTATCGCTTTGTGCAGGTACGAGGGACTTGAGCGTGGCCTCCTACTGGATTGATACCTTGGTTCTCAAAAACTAAGGGAAATACTTACGCTACTCTGCTGCATCATCCCTTCCTCTTCGGGGAAAACCAACGCAAGCTCAAGACGTAGCAAGAAGGATTTCTGGCGCCGCTGCCGGGGAGTCTACACAAAAAAGTCAACATACCAAGTACCCATCACAATCCCTATCTCTCGCATTACATTATTTGCCATTTGCCTCTCGTTTTCCTCTCCCCCCACTTCACCCTTGCCGTTTTATTCGCCCTCTCTCTCTCTATCCTCCCTCTCTATTTGCCTATTTTTGCCCGCTTGCCTTTTCGTTTGCTCGTGTGTTAGATTGCTTGTTTGTCGCGATGGCTCAAGATAATACTAAATTGTATGACTTCACCAATACCAATAATAATGATTTCCTTAGCACTCCGATTGCTCCTCTTGCTAAATCTTGTGAAATTAATACTGTTTTGTTGAATCTTGTTATGAAAGATCAATTCGCCGGCCTTCCTAGTGAAGATGCCGCTACTCATCTGAATAGCTTCGTTGATTTATGTGATATGCAAAAGAAAAAAGATGTTGATAATGATGTCGTTAAATTGAAGCTATTTCCTTTTTCGCTTAGAGATCGTGCTAAAGCTTGGTTTACGTCTTTGCCTAAAAATAGTATTGATTCATGGAACAAGTGCAAAGATGCTTTTATCTCTAAGTATTTTCCTCCCGCTAAGATCATCTCTTTTAGAAATGATATTATGAACTTTAAACAACTTGATCATGAACATGTTGCACAAGCTTGGGAGAGAATGAAATTAATGATACGTAATTGCCCTACTCATGGTTTGAATTTGTGGATGATCATACAAATTTTTTATGCCGGATTGAATTTTGCTTCTAGAAATCTTTTAGATTCGGCCGTGGGAGGCACTTTTATGGAAATCACTTTAGGAGATGCTACTAAACTCCTAAATAATATTATGGTTAATTATTCTCAATGGCATACTGAAAGATCTTCTAATAAAAAAGTGCATGCGATAGAAGAAATCAATGTGTTGAGTGGAAAGATGGATGAACTTATGAAATTATTTGCTACTAAGAGTGTTTCTTCTGATCCTAATGATATGCCTTTGTCTACTTTGATTGAGAATAACAATGAATCTATGGATGTGAATTTTGTTGGTAGGAATAATTTTGGTAACAACGCTTATAGAGGGAATTTTAATCCTAGGCCATATCCTAGTAATCCTTCAAATAATTATGGGAATTCCTACAACAACTCTTATGGAAATTATAATAAGATGCCCTCTGAATTTGAGAATAGTGTTAAAGAATTTATGAATTCACAAAAGAATTTTAATGCTTTGCTTGAAGAGAAATTGCTTAAAGTTGATGATTTGGCTAGGAACGTTGATAGAATTTCTCTTGAGGTTGATTCTTTAAAGCTTAGATCTATTCCTCCTAAGCATGATATCAATGAGTCTCTCAAAGCCATGAGAATTTCCATTGATGAGTGCAAGGAAAGAACCGCTAGGATGCGTGCTTCCAAAGATGCCTTTATTAAAGCGTGTTCTTCCAATTCCTATGAAAATCAAGATGAAGATCTAAAAGTTATTGATGTGTCCCCTATTAAATCTTTGTTTTGCAATATGAATCTTGATGAAACTGAATATGATCTTCCTTTACCTAGAAGGCGTTCTAAAAATTCGGAGTATTTAGATCTTAATGATGAAATTGATGAAAGTGGGATTGAAAGAAATAAAAATCTAGATGTTGCTAAACCCACTATATTGGATTTCAAGGAATTTAATTATGAAAGTTGCTCTTTAATTGATTGTATTTCCTTGTTGCAATCCGTGCTAAATTTTCCACATGTTTATAGTCAAAATAAAGCCTTCACCGAACATATTGTTGATGCCTTGATGCAATCTTATGAAGAAAAACTTGAGTTGAAAGTTTCTATCCCTAGAAAACTCTATGATGAGTGGGAACCAACTATTAAAATTAAAATCAAAGATCATGAGTTTTATGCTTTGTGTGATTTGGGTGCTAGTGTCTCCACTATTCCCAAGACTTTGTGTGATTTGCTAGATTTCCGTAATTTTGATGATTGCTCTCTAAACTTGCATCTTGCGGATTCCGCTATTAAGAAACCTATGGGAAGGATTAATGATGTTCTTATTGTTTCAAATAGGAATTATGTGCCCGTAGATTTCATTGTTCTTGATATATATTGCAATCCTTCTTGCCCTATTATTCTTGGTAGACCTTTCCTTAGAACGGTTGGTGCGATTATTGATATGAAGGAAGGGAATATTAGATTTCAATTTCCATTAAAAAGGGCATGGAACACTTTCCAAGAAAGAAAATAAAATTACCATATGAAACTATCATGAGAGCCACTTATGGATTGCCTACCAAAGATGGCAATACCTAGATCTATCCTCGCTTTTATGCCTAGCTAGGGGCGTTAAACGATAGCGCTTGTTGGGAGGCAACCCAATTTTATTTTTATTCCTTGATTTTTGCTCCTGCTTAGTAATAAATAAATTATTTAGCCTCTGTTTTGGTTGTGTTTTTTGTGTTTAATTAGTGTTTGTGCCAAGTAGAACCGTTGGGAAGACTTGGGGAAAGTCTTGTTGAACTTGCTGTAAAAAACAGAAACTTTAGCGCTCACGAGAACTGCTTTCATTTTTATTGGAAGAGTGATATTTAGTTAATTCTTTTTGCAGATGATTAGTATATAAATTCCTCACGTCAAGCAATTTATTTTAGAATTTTTGGGGTTCCAGATCTTGCGCTAGCTACAGATTACTACAGACTGTTCTGTTTTTGACAGATTCTGTTTTTCGTGTGTTGTTTGCTTATTTTGATGAATCTATGGCTAGTAAAATAGTTTATAATCCATAGAGAAGTTGGAATACAGTAGGTTTAACACCAATATAAATAAATAATGAGTTTATTACAGTGCCTTGAAGTGGTCTTTTGTTTTCTTTCGCTAAAGGAGCTCACGAGTTTTATATTTTGAGTTTTGTGTTGTGAAGTTTTCAAGTTTTGGGTGAATTCTTTTGATGGATCATGGAACAAGGAGTGGCAAGAGCCTAAGCTTGGGGATTCCAATGGCACCCCCAATATAATCCAAGGACACCAAAAAGTCAAAGCTTGGGGATGCCCCGGAAGGCATCCCCTCTTTCGTCCACTTCCATCGGTAATTTACTTGGAGCTATATTTTAATCCACCAACATGATACGTGTTTTGCTTGGAGCGTCTTGTATTATTTGTGTCTATGTGTCTTAGTATGCCACAATCATCCTTGCTGTACACACCTTTTGAGAGAGCCATACATGAATTAAAATTTGATAGAATACCCTATGTGCTTTACTTATATCTTTTGAGCTATGTAGTTTTGCTCCATGTGCTTCACTTATATCTTTTGAGCTAAGTAGTTTTGCTCTATGTGCTTCACTTATATCTTTTGAGCTAAGTAGTTTTGCTCTATGTGCTTCACTTATATCTTTTGAGCGTTATAATTTTGCTCTATGTGCTTCACTTAGATCTTTTAGAGCACGGTGGTGGATTTGTTTTAAATAAACCATTGATCTCTCATGCTTCACTTAAATTATTTTGAGAGTCTCTTAATAGCATGGTAATTTTCTTAATAATAATATGCTTGGTATTCAAGATTTGTGAAACTTTCTTTTGAGTGTGTTGAATACTAAGAAAAGATTGAAGCTTGATAATTGTTTTGAGATATGGAGGTGATAATATTAAAGTCATGCTAGTTGAGTAGTTGTGAATTTGAGAAATACTTATGTTGAAGTTTGTGATTCCCGTAGCATGCACGTATGGTGAACCGTTATGTGATGAAGTCGGAGCATGATTTATTTATTGATTGTCTTCCTTATGAGTGGCGGTCGGGGACGAGCGATGGTCTTTTCCTACCAATCTATCCCCCTAGGAGCATGCGCGTAATACTTTGCTTTGATAACTTCTAGATTTTGCAATAAGTATATGAGTTCTTTATGACTAATGTTGAGTCCATGGATTATACGCACTCTCACCCTTCCACCTTTGCTAGCCTCTCTAATACCGCACACCTTTCGCCGGTATCATACACCTACCATATACCTTCCTCAAAACAGCCACCATACCTACCTACTATGGCATTTCCATAGCCATTCCGAGATATATTGCCATGCAACTTTCCACCATCTAGTTCATCATGACACATTCATCATTGTCATATTGCTTAGCATGATCATGTAGTTGACATAGTATTTGTGGCAAAGCCACCGTTCATAATTTCTTCATACTTGTCACTCTTGATTCATTGCATATCCCGGTACATCGCCGGAGGCATACATATAGAGTCATACTTTGTTTTAGAATCGAGTTGTAATCATTGAGTTGTAAATAAATAGAAGTGTGATGATCATCATTTAATAGCGCATTGTCCCAATAAAAAAAGAGAAAGGCCAAAGAAAAAAAAGAAGGCCCAAAAAAGAAAACAAATAAAAAGGGGCAATGCTACTATCCTTTTTCCACACTTGTGCTTCAAAGTAGCACCATGATATAGCAAGTCTCATATATTGTGCTTCAAAGTAGCACCATGTTCTTCATATAGAGAGTCTCATATGTTGTCACTTTCATATACTAGTGGGAATTTTACATTATAGAACTTGGCTTGTATATTCCAATGATGGGCTTCCTCAAAATTGCCCTAGGTCTTCGTGAGCAAGCAAGTTGGATGCACACCCACTTAGTTTCTTTTTGAGCTTTCATACATTTATAGCTCTAGTGCATCCGTTGCATGGCAATCCCTACTCACCCACATTGATATCTATTGATGGGCATCTCCATAGCCCATTGATACGCCTACTTGATGTGAGACTATCTTCCCCTCCTTTTTGTCTTCTCCACAACCACCATTCTATCCCACCTATAGTGCTATATCCATGGCTCACGCTCATGTATTGCGTGAAGATTGAAAAAGTTTTGAAAAAGTTAGAGTATGAAACAATTGCTTGGCTTGTCATCGGGGTTGTGCATGATTTAAATTCTTTGTGTGGTGAAGATGGAGCATAGCCAGACTATATGATTTTGTAGGGATAACTTTCTTTGGCCATGTTATTTTGAGAAGACATAATTGCTTTGTTAGTATGCTTGAAGTATTATTATTTTTATGTCAATATAAACTTTTGTCTTGAATCTTTCTAATCTGAATATTCATACCACAATTAAGAAGATTTGCATTGAAATTATGCCAAGTAGCACTCTGCATCAAAAATTCTCTTTTTATCATTTACCTACTCGAGGACGAGCAGGAATTAAGCTTGGGGATGCCTGATACGTCTCCAACATATCTATAATTTTTGATTGCTCCATGCTATATTATCTACTGTTTTGGACTATATTGGGCTTTATTTTCCACTTTTATATTATTTTTGGGACTAACCTATTAACCGGAGGCCTAGCCCAGAATTGATGTTTTTTGCCTATTTCAGTGTTTCGGAGAAATAGAATATCAAATGGAGTCCAAATGGAATAAAATCTTCCGGAACATGATTTTCTCACCGAACGTGATCCAGGAGACTTGGACCCTACTCCAGGGGGTCAAAGAGGAGGTCACGAGGGTGGGGGCGCCCCCCCTAGGGCGTGCCCCTGCCTCGTGGGCCCCTCAGTGCTCCACCGACGTACTCCTTCCTCCTATATATACCTACGTACCCCCAAACAATCAGAACAGGAGCCAAAAACCTAATTCCACCGCCGCAACTTTCTGTATCCACGAGATCCCATCTTGGGGCATGTTCCGGAGCTCCGCCGGAAGAGGGCCGTCATCACGGAGGGCTTCTACATCATCCTAGCCCCTCCGATTAAATGTGAGTAGTTTACCTCAGACCTTCGGGTGCATAGTTAGTTGCTAGATGGATTCTTCTCTCTCTTTGAATCTCAATACAAAGTTCTCCCCCTCTCTTGTGGAGATCTATTCGATGTAATCTTCTTTTTGCGGTGTGTTTGTTGAGACCGATGAATTGTGGGTTTATGATCAAGTCTATCTATGAATAATATTTGAATCTTCTCTGAATTCTTTTATGTATGATTGGTTATCTTTGCAAGTCTCTTTGAATTATCCGTTTGGTTTGGCCAACTAGATTGGTAGTTCTTGCCATGTGAGAAGTGCTTAGCTTTGGGTTCGATCTTGCGGTGTCCTTACCCAGTGATAGAAGGGGCAGCAAGGCACGTATTGTATCGTTGCCATCGAGGATAGCAAGATGGGGTTTATTTCATATTGCATGAATTTATCTCTCTACATGATGTCATCTTGCTTAAGGCGTTACTCTGTTTTTAACTTAATACTCTAGATGCATGCTGGATAGCGGTTGATGAGTGGAGTAATAGTAGTAGATGCAGAATCATTTCGATCTACTTGTCACGGACGTGATGCCTATATACATGATCATGCCTAGATATTCTCATAATTATGCTCAATTCTGTCAATTTCTCAACAGTAATTTGTTCACCCATCGTAGAATACTTATGCTCTTGAGAGAAGCCACTAGTGAAACCTATGGCCCACGGGTCTATTCTCATCATATCAATCTCCATCACTTTAATCTTGCTTTGCCTTTTACTTTTCTTTTACTTTTTACTTTGCATCTTTATACCAAAAATACCAAAAATATTATATCTATCAGATCTCACTCTCGTAAGTGATCGTGAAGGGATTGACAACCCCTAATCGCGTTGGTTGCGAGTAGCTATCGCTTTGTGCAGGTACGAGGGACTTGAGCGTGGCCTCCTACTGGATTGATACCTTGGTTCTCAAAAACTGAGGGAAATACTTATGCTACTCTACTGCATCATCCCTTCCTCTTCGGGGAAAACCAACGCAAGCTCAAGACGTAGCAGTTCCATGCTATTATATTATCAACCTTGGATGTTTTATATGCATTTATATGCTATTTTATATGATTTTTGCGACTAACCTATTAACCTAGAGCCCAGTGCCAGTTTCTGTTTTTTTCCTTGTTTTAGAGTATCGCAGAAAAGGAAAATCAAATGGAGTCCAATTGACCTGAAACTTCACGGAACTTATTTTTGGACCAGAAGAAGCCCACGGAGTATCGGAGTTGGACCAGGAGAGTCCCGGGCTGCCCACGAGGGTGGGGGGCGCGCCCACCCCCTGGGCGCGCCCCCTGCCTCGTGGACAGCCCGGAGGTCCACCGACGTACTTCTTCCTCCCATATATACCCACATACCCTAAAACTGTCGGGGAGCACAATAGATCAGGAGTTCCACCGTCAGAAGCCTCCGTAGCCACAGAAAACCAATCTAGACCCGTTCCGGCACCCTGCCGGAGGGGGAATCCCTCTCCGGTGTCCATCTTCATCATCCAGGTGCTCTCCATGACGAGGAGGCAGTAGTTCTCCCTCGGGGCTGAGGGTATGTACCAGTAGCTATGTGTTTGATCTCTCTCTCTCTGTCGTGTTCTTGAGGTGATATGATCTTGATGTATCGCGAGCTTTGCTATTATAGTTGGATCTTATGATGTTTCTCCCCCTCTACTCTCTTGTAATGGATTGAGTTTTCCCTTTGAAGTTTTCTTATTGGATTGAGTCTTTAAGGATGTTGATATATGTCTTGCGTGGGATAACCGTGGTGACAATGGGTTATTCTATTGATTCAGTTGATGTATGTTTTGGTGATCAACTTGTGGGTTCCGCCCATGAACCTATGCATAGGGGTTGGCACATGTTTTCGTCTTGACTCTCCGGTAGAAACTTTGTGGCACTCTTTGAAGTTCTTTGTGTTGGTTGAATAGATGAATCTGAGATTGTGTGATGCATATCGTATAATCATACCCACGGATACTTGAGGCGACATTGGAGTATCTAGGTGACATTAGGGTTTTGGTTGATTTGTGTCTTAAGGTGTTATTCTAGTACAAACTCTAGGGCTGTTTGTGACACTCATAGGAATAGCCCAACGAATTGATTGGAAAGAATAACTCTGAGGTGGTTTCGTACCCTACCATAATCTCTTTGTTTGTTCTCCGCTATTAGTGACTTTGGAGTGACTCTTTGTTGCATGTTGAGGGATAGTTATGTGATCCAATTGTGTTATTATTGTTGAGAGAACTTGCACTAGTGAAAGTATGAACCCTAGGCCTTGTTTCCTAGCATTGCAATACCATTTGTGCTCACTTTTACCATTAGTTACCTTGCTGTTTTTATATTTTCAGATTACAAAAACCTATATCTACTATCCATATACCACTTGTATCACCATCTCTTCGCCGAACTAGTGCACCTATACAATTTACCATTGTATTGGGTGTGTTGGGGACACAAGAGACTCTCTGTTATTTGGTTGCAGGGTTGTTTGAGAGAGACCATCTTCATCCTACGCCTCCTACGGATTGATAAACCTTAGGTCATCCACTTGAGGGAAATTTGCTACTGTCCTACAAACCTCTGCACTTGGAGGCCCAACAACGTCTACAAGAAGAAGGTTGTGTAGTAGACATCACGGGTACGTATTGGGTCACTAGAAGGGGTTCCGGGCTACCCCCGCCAAACTATATGGGCCTATTGGGCCAAGAGGGGAAACACAATAGCCAACATGGACTGTTGTGCCCCCTTTGCTGGCAGAATAGGAAGGGGAAAGGAAAAGGGGAAGAGAGAAGGAAGGGGAGGCAATTAGGCCTCCCCCTTCCTTCCCTCCTCCCTCCCCTTTCCTCCCCTCTCCAGAAAAGATGGTAAGGGGGGCGAATTGGACAAGGCCCCCAAGTAGGATTCCTCCTACTTGGGGCACCCCATGGCTGTCCCCCTCCCCCTCGCACCTATATATATGTGGGAGAGGGGCGCCTAGAACACACAACAAACATTGTTAGCCATGTGCGGCGCCCCGTCCATAGTTTACGCCTCCGGTCATATTCACGTAGTGCTTAGGCGAAGCCCTGCGCGGATCACTTCACCATCACCGTCACCACGCCGTCGTGCTAAAGGAACTCTCCCTAGACACTTTGCTAGATCAATAGTTCGAGGGATGTTATCAAGCTGAATGTGTGCAGAACTCGGAGGTGTCATACGTTCGGTGCTTGATCGGTCGGAACAAGAAGAAGTTCGACTACATCAACCGCGTTGTCAAACGCTTCCTCTTTCGGTCTACGAGGGTACGTGGACATACTCTCCCCCTCTCATTGCTATGCATCTCCTAGATAGATCTTGCTTGAGCATAGGAATTTTTTTGAAATTGTATGCTGATAACCCACAAGTATAGGGGATCGCAACAGTTTTCGAGGGTAGAGTATTTAACCCAAATTTATTGATTCGATACAAGGGAAGCCAAAGAATATTCTCAAGTATTAGCAGTTGAGTTTTCAATTCAACCACACCTGAAAGACTTAATATCTGCAGCAAAGTATTTAGTAGCAAAGTAGTATGGAAGTAACGGTAATGGTGGCAAAAGTAACAGTAGCAGTTTTTGTAGCAATCGTAACAGTGACAACGGAAAAAGTAACTAAGCAAAGATCAATATGTGAAAAGCTCGTAGGCAATGGATCAATGATGGATAATTATGTGGGATGCGACTCCTCATGCAACATTCATAACATAGGGTGACACAGAACTAGCTCCAGTTCATCAATGTAATGTAGGCATGTATTCCGAATATAGTCATACGTGCTTATGGAAAAGAACTTGCATGACATCTTTTGTCCTACCCTCCCATGGCAGCGGGGTCCTATTGGAAACTAAGGGATATTAAGGACTGATAACCCACAAGTATAGGGGATTGCAACAGTTTTCGATAAGTAAGAGTGTCGAACCCAATGAGGAGCTAAAGGCAGAACAAATATTCCCTCAAGTTCTATCGACTACCGATACAACTCTACGCACGCTTGATGTTCGCTTTACCTAGAACAAGTATGAAACTAGAAGTACTTTGTAGGTGTTATTGGATAGGTTTGCAAGATAATAAAGATTGTGTAAATAAAAAGTAGGGTCTGTTTAGGTAAAGACACAACTAAGTTAGTTTTAGTAAAGAGCTTTTTGTTACGAGAAAGTTATTTGTCCCTAGGCAATCGATAACTAGACCGGTAATCATTATTGCAATTTTATTTGAGGGAGAGGCATAAGCTAACATACTTTCTCTACTTGGATCATATGCACTTATGATTGGAACTATATCAAGCATCCACAACTACTAAAGATCATGAAGGTAAAACCCAACCATAGCATTAAAGCATCAAGTCCTCTTTATCCCATACGCAACAACCCCCTTACTCGGGTTTGTGTTTCAGTCACTCGCGCAACCCACTATAAGCGAATCATGAACGTATTGCAACACCCTACAACGGGGATCCCTCATGCTTGCGCGACACTAAGAGCACCACAGGACAACACCAATAATAAAACATGCAACTCAAACCAATCTTGATCATCAAATATCCCATAGGACAAAACATATCTACTCAAACATCATAGGATAGCCATACATCATTGGGAAATAATATATAGCGTTGAGCACCATGTTTAAGTAGATATTACAGCAGGTAAGAGAGAGGTTCCACCACTGCATAGAGGGGAGAAGAGTTGGTGATGATGGCGGTGAAGTTGTTGGTGAAGATTGCGGTGATGATGATGGCCACGGTAGCGTTCTGGCACCACCGGAAGAGAAGGGGAGAGGGGGGCCCATCGTCTACTTCTTCCTTGACCTCCTCCCTAGATGGGAGAAGGGTTTCCCCTTTGGTCCTTGGCCTCCATGGCGTGGGAGGGGCGAGATCCCCTCCGAGATTGGATCTGTCTCTCTGTCTCTCTCTATTTCTGCGTTCCCAGATTCTGCCCTTTCACCGTTTCTTATATTCCCGAAGATCCGTAACTCCGATTGGGCTGAAATTTTAACACGATCTCTATCCAGATATTAGCTTTCTTGCAGCGAAATAAGGGCATCAACCGCCTTACGGGGTGGCCACGAGGGTCAGGGGTGCGCCCCCTGCCTTGTGGCCCCCTCGAGCTTCGTCTCGCGTGGATTTTTCTTCCCAAAAATCATATATATTCCAAAAAAAACTCCGTCAGTTTTTATCCCGTTTGGACTCCGTTTGAATAGGATACTCTGCAAAACAAAAAAAACATGCAACAAACAGGAACTGGCACTGGGCACTGGATCAATATGTTAGTCCCAAAAATAGTATAAAAGTTGCCAAAAGTATATGAAAGTTGTAGAATATTGGCATGGAACAATCAAAAATTATGGATACGACGGAGACGTATCAGCATCCCCAAGCTTAATTCATGCTCGTCCTCGAGTAGGTAAATGATAAAAAAGATAATTTTTGATGTGGAATGCTACCTAGCATAATCTTGATCACATATCTAATCATGGCATGAATATTAAGACATGAGTGATTCAAAGCAATAGTCTATCATTTGACATAAAAACAATAATACTTCAAGCCCACTAATAAAGCAATCATGTCTTTTCAAAATAACATGGCCAAAGAAAGTTATCCCTACAAAATCATATAGTCTGGCTATGCTCCATCTTCACCACACAAAATATTCACATCATGCACAACCCCGATGACAAGCCAAGCAATTGTTTCATACTTTTGACGTTCTCAAACCTTTTTAACTTTCACGCAATACATGAGCGTGAGCCATGGACATAGCACTATAGGTGGAATAGAATGGTGGTTGTGGAGAAGACAAAAAGGAGAAGATAGTCTCACATCAACTAGGCGTATCAACAGGCTATGGAGATGCCCATCAATAGACATCAATGTGAGTGAGTAGGGATTGCCATGCAACAGATGCACTAAGAGCTATAAGTGTATGAAAGCTCAGACTGAAAACTAAGTGGGTGTGCATCCAACTTGCTTGCTCATGAAGACCTCGGGCATTTGATGAAGCCCATCATTGGAATATACAAGCTAAGTTCTATAATGAAAATTCCCACTAGTATATGAAAGTGATAACTCAAGAGACTCTCTATGAAGAACATGGTGCTACTCTGAAGCACAAGTGTGGTAAAAGGACAGTAACATTGCCCCTTCTCTCTTTTTCTCTCATTTTTTATATTTTATTTTCTTTTTTTGGGCCTTCTCTTTTTTTGGCCTTTCTCTTTTATTTTTTATTTTTTTCGTCTGGAGTCTCATCCCGACTTGTGGGGAATCATAGTCTCCATCATCCTTTCCTCACTGGGGCAATGCTCTAATAATGATGATCATCACACTTTTATTTACTTACAACTCAATATTACAACTCGATACTAGAACAAAGATATGACTCTATATGAATACCTCCGGCGGTGTACTGGATGTGCAATGATCTAGCATAGCAATGGCATCAAAAAACGAACAAGCCATGAAAACATCATGCTAGCTATCTTACGATCATGCAAAGCAATATGACAATGAATGCTCAAGTCATGTATATGATGATGATGGAAGTTGCATGGCAATATATCTTGGAATGGCTATGGAAATGCCATGATATGTAGGTATGGTGGCTGTTTTGAGGAAGGTATATGGTGGGTTTAAGGTACCGGCGAAAGTTGCGCGATACTAGAGAGGCTAGCAATGGTGGAAGGGTGAGAGTGCGTATAATCCATGGACTCAACATTAGTCATAAAGAACTCACATACTTATTGCAAAAGTCTATTAGCTATCGAAACAAAGTACTACGTGCATGCTCCTAGGGGGATAGATTGGTAGGAAAAGACCATCGCTCGTCCCCGACCGCCACTCATAAGGAAGACAATCAATAAATAATCATGCTCCGACTTCGTTACATAACGGTTCACCATACGTGCATGCTACGGGAATCACAAACCTCAACACAAGTATTTCTACTAATCCACAACTACCCACTAGCATGACTCTAATATCACCATCTTTATATCGCAAAACTATTGCAAGGAATCAAACATATCATATTCAGTGATCTACAAGTTTTATGTAGGATTTTATGACTAACCATGTGAATGACCAGTTCCTGTCATCTCTCTAAATAGATATAAGTGAAGCAAGAGAGTTTAATTCTTTCTACAAAAGATATGCCCACGCTCTAACAAATATAAGTGAAGCAAAAGAGCATTCTACAAATGGCGGTTTTCTATGTAAAGAGAAACAGGCAATCCAAACTTCAAATGATATAAGTGAAGCACATGAAGCATTCTATAAAGCCATACTCAAAAGATATAAGTGAAGTGCATAGAGCATTCTATAAATCAACCAAGGACTATCTCATACCAGCATGGTGCATAAAAGAAAAATGAAAACTAAAAGCAAAAGACGCTCCAAGATTGCACATATCGCATGAACGAAACGAATCCGAAAACATACCGATACTTGTTGAAGAAAGAGGGGATGCCTTCCGGGGCATCCCCAAGCTTAGACGCTTGAGTCTCCTTGAATATTTACTTGGGGTGCCTCGGGCATCCCCAAGCTTGAGCTCTTGCCTCTCTTCCTTCTTCTCACATCGAGACCTTCTCGATCATCGAACACTTCATCCACACAAAACTTCAACAGAAAACTCGGTAAGATCCGTTAGTATAATAAAGCAAATCACTACTCTAAGCACTGTTGCAAACCAATTCATATTTTGTTTTTGCATTGTTTATACTGTAATATAGCTTTTCCATGGCTTAATCCACTGATAGGAATTGATAGTTTCATCAAAACAAGCAAACTATGCATCAAAAACAGAATCTGTCTAAAACAGAACAGTCTGTAATAATCTGAACATTCACCATACTTATGATACTTGAAAAATTCTACCAAAATTAGGAAAAATAAAAAATTTGTATATAAAGACAGTGCAAAAAGAATCAGAACCATTTGACGTTCCAGCTAAAAATGTAAAATCGCGCACTACAGCCAAAGTTTCTGTCCTGCACCGTACAAACCATCAAGCAAATGTAAACATCCTAAAGGCAAACCTTGGCACATTATTTTAATAATACAATGGAATTGTACAAGGGGGTAATTATTTATGTTTAAAATTTTCTGTAATCAAGATTCACAAAGTTGCCGTGAGCATGAACAAAGTTCAAGGAGCTCTCCCACTTCAACAATGCTTGTCTTTTTCACTTTCACTTTCCTTTTTGAAAAAGTTTTGGGTTCCCCTCTTTATTTTTGTTGTTTTTAAACTATATGAAAGCACTCAACAGAAATAAATGACTCTCTAAAACTTCTGGGTTGTCTCCCTGGCAGCGCTTTCTTTAAAGCCATTAAGCTAGGCATATAGTGCTCAAGTAATGGATCCACCCGGATCCCAAGGTATATCAAAGCCAATTTTAATTAACAATGATTTATAATTTAGTAGTGAGCACAAAGTAACATATATCATGCAACAACGGAGTCTAACTCTCTTCCTATGCATCGGCATGTCATAAAAGAACAATTTATGCACACATAGTAAAGGCCAATGCATAGTATAAACAATTTCTTGCAATTCTATCATATTGGAAACATAGAGAGGTGGAGATATAGTTCCTCTCTCATAATAGTTGCAAGTAGGAGCAGCAAGCACATGCATATTATATCTATCAAGATCATCATGTGTAATAGTAAAACGCAACCCATCAATGTAATCCTTAATAAGGGCAAACTTCTCTGATATAGTGTAGTTGGGAGAATTCAAAAAGATAATAGGACTATCATGCGTGGGTGCAATAGCAACAATTTCATGTTTAACATAAGGAACTATAGCAAGTTCATCTCCATAAGCATAATTCATATTGACATCTTGGCCACAAGCATAGCAAGCATCATCAAAAAGGGAATTTCAAAAGAATCAATGGGATCATAGCAATTATCATAGCATTCATCCTTCGGTAAGCACGAAGGGGAATTAAACAATGTATGAGTTGAAGAGTTACTCTCATTAGAAGATGGGCACGGGTGATCAATCCGCTCTTCCTCCTTTTGTTCTTCGCTCTCCTCCTCATCTTTTTCATCCAATGAGCTCATAGTTTCATCAACTTCTTCTTCCATAGATTCCTGCAAAATATTAGTCTCTTCTTGGACCGCGGAGACTTTATCAATAAGTGCATTAATGTCGGAATTATATTCATAATTCTCATAGAAATATTTAAGGATAGCTAAATTTTCAGGTCTATAAACCGAATCATCAAGATCTTCAAACTCTTTAAACATAGATTCAATTCCATAAGCACCCATAAAAGCAACAAATTCTTCTATTTGTTCCACATCATAGTAATCATATATACCATTAGCATCAGAAGATAAGGTTTTATTATCATTAAATTCGCATAAAAAGGGAAGGTGTGGAGCCTTCATCCTAGAGCAACAATTATAATCATATCTCAAGCATAGTTGCCTAGCATACCAATTCAATATATGAATTTGATCCCATAATAGTTTCCCTTTTTGTGTCAAGCGGTAATCCCTAAAGTATTCACGTTGATCCAATGTTACTCATTACATAATTGAATGGGGTTTTCTCAGGATTATTAAAGTAGTACATAATATCTTTCACATAACCAGCATCGAGGGTTTTAGGAGGTTCCCCATCTCCATGAGCAGAAAGTACACCTAATTTTTTTGGTATTTCGTGTTCCGTGTCCATAACTAAAGATAAATAACAACTAAGAACAACAAATAAAAATTACTTAGTGATAAATCAAACAAGCACACACGAGAATATTCACCCCACGCTATTGCTCCCCGGCAATGGCGCCAGAAAAAAGTCTTGATAACCCACAAGTATAGGGGATCACAACAGTTTTCGATAAGTAAGACTGTCGAACCTAACGAGGAGCTAAAGGCAGAACAAATATTCCCTCAAGTTCTATCGACCACCGATACAACTCTACGCAAGATTGATGTTCGCTTTACCTAGAACAAGTATGAAACTAGAAGTACTTTGTAGGTGTTGTTGGATAGGTTTGCAAGATAATAAAGATTGCGTAAATAAAAAGTAGGGGCTGTTTAGGTAAAGACACAACTAAGTTAGTTTTAGTAAAGAGCTTTTTGTTACGAGAAAGTTATTTGTCCCTAGGCAATCGATAACTAGACCGGTAATCATTATTGCAATTTTATTTGAGGGAGAGGCATAAGCTAACATACTTTCTCTACTTGGACCATATGCACTTATGATTGGAACTCTAACAAGCATCCGCAACTACTAAAGATCATTAAGGTAAAACCCAACCATAGCATTAAATCATCAAGTCCTCTTTATCCCATACGCAACAACCCCCTTACTCGGTTTTGTGTTTCAGTCACTCACGCAACCCACTATAAGCGAATCATGAACGTATTGCAACACCCTACAGTGGGGATCCCTCATGCTTGTGCAACACGGAGAGCACCATAGGACAACACCAATAATAAAACATGCAACTCAAACCAATCTTGATCATCAAATAGCCCATAGGACAAAATAGATCTACTCAAACATCATAGGATAGCCATACATCATTGGGAAATAATATATAGCATTGAGCACAAGTAGAGATTACAGCGGGTAAGAGAGAGGTTACACCGCTGCATAGAGGGGGGAAGAGTTGGTGATGATGGCGGTGAAGTTGTTGGTGAAGATTGCGGTGATGATGATGGCCACGGCAGCGTTCCGGCGCCACCGGAAGAGAAGGGGAGAGGGGGCCCCTTCGTATTCTTCTTCCTTGACCTCCTCTCTAGATGGGAGAAGGGTTTCCCCTTTGGTCCTTGGCCTCCATGGCGTGGGATGGGCGAGAGCCCCTTCGAGATTGGATCTATCTCTCTATCTCTCTCTATTTCTGCGTTCCCAGATTCTGCCCTTTCACCGTTTCTTATATTCCCGGAGATCCGTATCTCCGATTGGGCTGAAATTTTAATACGATCTCTATCCGGATATTAGCTTTCTTGCGGCGAAAGAAGGGCATCAACCGCCTTACGGGGTGACCACAAGGGTCAGGGGCGTGCCTGCCCCCCTGGGGCGCGCCCCCTGCCTCCTGGCCCCCTCGGGCATCGTCTCGCGTGGATTTTTCTTCCCAAAAATCATATATATTCCAAAAAAAATCTCTGTCGGTTTTTATCCCATTTGGACTCCGTTTGATATGGATATTCTGCGAAACAAAAAACATGCAACAAACCGGAACTGGCACTGGGCACTAGATCAATATGTTATTCCCAAAAATAGTATAAAAAGTTGCCAAAAGTATATGAAAGTTGTAGAATATTGGCATGGAACAATCGAAAATTATAGAGACGACGGAGACGTATCAAGGACTCCTTTTAATAGAGTACCGGACCAAACATTAACACTTAGTGAATACATGAACTCCTCAAACTACGATCATCACCGGGAGTGGTCCCGATTATTGTCACCTCGGGGTTACCGGATCATAACACATAGTAGGTGACTATTGACTTGCAAGATAGGATCAAGAACTCAGATATATTCATGAAAACATAATAGGTTCAGATCTGAAATCATGGCACTCGGGCCCTAGTGACAAGCATTAAGCATAGCAAAGTCATAGCAACATCAATCTTAGAACATAATGGATACTAGGGATCAAACCCTAACAAAACTAACTCGATTACATGGTAAATCTCATCCAACCCATCACCGTCCAGCAAACCTATGATGAGATTACTCACGCACGGCGGTGAGCATCATGAAATTGGTGATGGAGGAAGGTTGATGATGACGATGGCGATGGATTCCCCTCTCCGGAGCCCCGAACAGACTCCAGATCAGCCCTCCTGATGAAGATTAGGGCTTGGCAGTGGCTCCATATCGTAAAACGTGATGAGTCCTTCTCTCTGATTTTTTTCTCCCCGAACGTGAATATATAGAGTTGGAGTTGAGGTCGGTGGAGTTCCAGGGGGACCACGAGGCAGGGGCGCGCCCCAGGGGTCAGCCTGCACCCTCATGGACAGGGTGTGGCCCCCCTGATGCTGATTCTTTTGCCAGTATTTTTTATTAATTCCAAAACGTGTCTCCGTGTATTTTCAGGTCATTCCGAGAAGTTTTATTTCTGCAGAAAAATAACACCATGGCAATTCTGCTGAAAACAACGTTAGTCCGGGTTAGTTCCATTCAAATCATGCAAGTTAGAGTCCAAAATAAGGGCAAAAGTGTTTGGAAAAGTAGATACATTGGAGACGTATCAACTCCCCCAAGCTTAAACCTTTGCTTGTCCCCATGCAATTCAGTTGACAAACTAAAAGTGATAAAGAAAAACTTTTACAAACTCTATTTGATCTTGTTGTTGCAAATATGTAAAACCAACATTCAAGTTTTCAGCAAAGATTATGAACTAACCATATTCATAATAACATTTAGGTCTCATGTTTACTCATATCAATGGCATAATCAACTAGCGAGCAATAATAATAAATCTCGGATGACAACACTTTCTCAAAACAATCATAACATGATATAACAAGATGGTATCTCGCTAGCCCTTACCGAGACCACAAAACATAAATGCAAAGCACCCCTAAAGATCAAGGACCGACTAGACATTATAATTCATGGTAAAAGAGATATAGTCATAGTCATACTCAATGTCAATTAATAGCAATGCATGCGAATGACAGCGGTGCTCTCCAACTGGTGATTTTCAATAAGAGGATGATGACTCAACATAAAAGTAAATAGACAGGCCCTTCATAGAGGGAAGCAGGGATTTGCAGAGGTGCCAGAGCTCGAGTTTTGAAACATAGATGAATAATATTTTGAGTGGCATACTTTCATTGTCAACATAACAACCAAGAGATCTCGATATCTTCCATGCTACACACATTATATGCGGTTCCCAAACAAAATGGTAAAGTTTATACTCCCCCACCA
The DNA here is from genome assembly GCF_018294505.1 of Triticum aestivum. Classification (NCBI taxonomy): domain Eukaryota; kingdom Viridiplantae; phylum Streptophyta; class Magnoliopsida; order Poales; family Poaceae; genus Triticum; species Triticum aestivum. The sequence continues at coordinate 438,227,398 of NC_057806.1, read as the reverse complement.
CCAACAAACATCAATCCATGGCTTGTCCAAAACAACGGGTGCCTCCAACTAACAACAATCCTGGGGGAGTTTTGTTTGCAATTATTTTGATTTGAGCATGGGACTGGGCATCCCGGTTACCAGCCATTTTCTCGTGAGTGATGAGCGGAGTCCACTCATCGTGAGAATAACCCACCTAGCATGGAAGATATAGACATCCCTAGTTGATACATGAACTATTCGAGCATACAAAACAGAATTTCATTTGAAGGTTTAGAATTTGACACATACAAATTTACTTGGAACGGCAGGTAGATACCGCTTATAGGAAGGTATAGTGGACTCATATGGAATAACTTTGGGGTTTATGGAAGTGGATGCACAAGCAGTATTCCCGCTTAGTACAAGTGAAGGCTAGAAAGAGATTGGGAAGCGACCAACTAGAGAGCGACAACAGTCATGAACATGCATTAAGATTAATCAACAATGAGTGCAAGCATGAGTAGGATATAAATCACCATGAACATAAATATCGTGGAGGCTATGTTGATTTTGTTTCAACTACATGCGTGAACATGTGCCAAGTCAAGCCACTCGAATCGTTCAGAGGAGGATACCACCCTATCATATCGCATCACAACCATTTTAATTGCATGTTGGCACGCAAGGTAAACTATTATAAACTCCTAGCTAATTAAGCATGGCATGGGTAACTATAATACCTAATTGTCATTGCAAATATGTTTTATTCATAATAGGCTGAATCAGGAATGATGAACTAATCATATTTACAAAAACAAGATAGGTCGAGTTCATACCAGCTTCTCTCATCTCAATCAGTCCATTACATATCGTCATTATCTCCTTTCACTCACACGACCGAACGGTGTGGATAATAATAATAGTGCACGTGCATTGGACTAAGCTGGAATCTGCAAGCATTTAATACAAGGGAAAAGACAAGGTAATATGGGCTCTTGGTTAAATCAACAATAATGCATATGAGAGCCTCTCAACATTTTCATCATGGTCTTCTCCTCTCGACCCCCAAAGAATAAGAAAGGAAATAAAACTATTTACACGGGAAAGCTCCCAACAAGCAAAAGAAGAACGAGAAATCTTTTTGGGTTTTCTTTTAATTACTACTACTACAGGCATGGAAAGTAAACTAGCTAAAAGCTACAACTATTTTTTGGTTTTTCTTAAGGTTTTTTTGAACACACAAGAAGAAGGCCTAGCAAAGAAAATAAACCAGCATGGATAGTACAATGAAAAAGTATGAGCACCGACAACTGGCATGAGTGTGTGAACATGAATGTAATGTCAGTGAGAAATACGTACTCCCCCAAGCTTAGGCTTTTGGCCTAAGTTGGTCTATGCCCAAGGATCGAAGCTACTCTCTCCGGTGTACTGAGGAGGGTCCTCAGGGTGCTACTGGTTGGCGATCTCCTCCGGATCCAACTGATAAACAGACTATCGATAAGGGTCAAGTGGTGGCTCAGGTTCAGGCTCTAGGACTTGTGTCAGCCTCCAGTATGCATAAATGGCCTTTGGCAAGATTAGGTATTTGCCTGAAAGTATGTTAAACAAAGAGGGTGCAGGCAAGGTAATAATCTCATAGTGAGTTTTATCAAATATCAAATTATACTTAAGCATCTTCTTCTTATTTTTAACAATAAAATCATGTGCTACCATACTCTTATATTCTAGGAAAAAAAGGCGGCAACAACTTTTCCTCTTTCTCATAATGCCTAATAGGTATCTCAAAGTGTTTAGCAAGGTGTGAAGCAAAGATGCCTCCGAAGATGGGGCCCTTTGTACGGTTTAGACTTAATCATTTCGCAATAATAGCGCCTAAGCTGAAAGTTGTATCACGAAACAAAGCATGGCGCAAAATGACAATATCAGGTGCACTTAGATTTCCACTGTTCCCGCGACCAATTAAGCATCTACTAGCAAATATCGCAAAGTAACGTAGAACAGGAAAATGTATACTAGTAATTCTTGCATCTGAAACTTTCCTCGTTTCCCCTATAGCAATTCTATCAATAAATCCATCCACATCACTACGATGTGGTTCCTCTATGCTGCCTACAAAGGATATCTTGCAGACCCCACAAAAATCATGGAGTGACATCTCCTTAACCTCATCATATAAGTGAAACTCCACTGAAGGTGGTGATTTCTTAGCATGGAAATGAAAAAATTGCACGAAAATATTAGTGAGTAGGAGATACTATTCGCTGGTCGTGGAGGAAGTCGGTGAGGCCTGCATTCTCAGCCAAGTAATAAACTCATTGTAAATTTCAGCGGCTCTCAAGAACTCTTCACAAGGCCATTCGCACGGCCGAACCTCCGCAGTGCGAGGAAGATTGTATTTGGGATTTTTATTCTCCTCATTCTGCTTATCCTTCGAGCTTTGGCTCGACGAGCCTCTCAACAATCTCTTCAATATTTTCTCCCTCTAAAAATTCTGAAATTTTTAGTGACTCAAAAGAAAAGTGAACCAAACTCAACAAGATTGATAGCAACTACTCCCACAAGTGCCTAGAGACTATATCATGCATTAAAACTACTTTGGACCATATAAATTTGGCATGCAAGCTCAAGAACAGGGTCAACTTAGCAGCAAAAATTTGCAATAACTAAAGCACTAGAACAAAAACTAATTAGACCATTGGAGGAGTCACATACCGAAGAACAATCTCCCCAAACAGTTTTGTGAATGGAGCTTTGAGCAAGGAGATCGAAAATGGCAGCAAGATGAGCTAGAACATGGGATTGAGCTATGGGATGATTTTTTCTGGAGGAAGACGAAGTGTGTGGGTGCTGGAATAAGTGGAGGGGGTCCACGAGGTAGGGGGTGTGCCCTGCACCCTCGTGGCCAAATGGTGCCCCCCTGGTGTGTTCTCAGTGCCAGTAATTCTTAAATATTCTACAAAAAATCATATTTCATTTTTAGGATATTTGGAGAACTTTTATTTTCGGGGTATTTTTATTGCAAGGATAATTCAGAAAACAGACATAAAATAATATTTTTGCCTTATTCAATCTAAATGACAGAAAGTAAAAGGAGGGTACAGAGAGTTGTGCTTTCTAACTTCATCCATCTCATGCTCATCAGAAGGAATCCACTAACAAGGTTGATCAAGTCTTGTTAACAAACTCTTTCCAAGTAACATGAAACCGGAGAATTTTTGAATAACACTAGGTTACCTCAACGAGGATATGCATACCCCCAACAATAAGAATATCATATTTCTTCTTGACAGTAGAAAGTGGGAATTCAAAACCTCCAATAGTAATCGTTGAAAATTTTCCAATAGAATTGATACTATGGACTTGAGGTTGTTTCCTCGGAAAGTGTACCGTATGCTCATTACCATTAACATGAAAAGTGACATTGCCCTTGTTGCAATCAATAACGACCCTTGCAGTATTCAAAAAGGGTCTACCAAGGATAATCGACATGCTATCATCCTCGGGAATATCAAGAATAACAAAGTTCGTTAAAATAGTAACGTTTGCAACCACAACAGGCACATCCTCACAAATACCGACAGGTATAGCAGTTGATTTATCGACCATTTGCAAAGATATTTTAGTAGGTGTCAACTTATTCAAATCAAGTCTACGATATAAAGAGAGAGGCATAACACTAACACCGGCTCCAAGATCACATAAAGCAGTTTTAACATAGTTTCTTTTAATGGAGCATGGTATAGTTGGTACTCCTGGATCTCCTAGTTTCTTTGGTATTCCACCTTTAAAAGTATAATTGGCAAGCATGGTGGAAATTTCAGCTTCCAATATCTTTCTTTTATTTGTAACAATATCTTTCATATACTTAGCATAAGGATTCATTTTAAGCATATCAGTCAAATGCATACGCAAAAAGATAGGTCTAATCATTTTAGCAAAGCACTCAAAATCCTCATCATCCTTTTTCTTGGATGGCTTAGGAGGAAAAGGCATGGGTTTCTGAACCCATGGTTCTCTTTCTTTACCGTGCTTCCTAGCAACGAAGTCTCTCTTATCATAACGTTGATTCTTTGATTGTGGGTTATCAAGATCAACAACAGGTTCAATCTCTACATCATTGCTATTGCTAGGTTGAGCATCAATATAAACATAATCATTAACATTATCACTAGGTTCATGTTCATTACCAGATTGTGTTTCAGCATCAGAAATAGAAATATCATTGGGATTCTCAGGTGTGTCAACAACAGGTTCACTAGAAGCATGCAAAGTCCTATCATTTTTCTTTTTCTTCTTCTTAGAAGGACTAGGTGTACACCATTAGTTCTCTGACAATCTTGCTCAACTCTCTTAGGTTGGCCCTCATGATACAAAGGTTCCTGAGTCATTTTACCCCCTCTAGTCACAACTTTAACAGCATTATTATTTTTCTTATTATTTAATTCATTGAGCAAATCATCTTGAGCTTTAAGCACTTGTGAAAGTGCAACTATCCCTAGGTGGTTTTGGTAATTCCTAGCAACATATAGCTCATTGAGCTAATGCTATTCCAAGATTAATATTTCAGTAAAAGCTCAATGAATGGCACGACATGGATGAGGAAAGTGGACCCCTCAAAATACTAAGGACAAAAAGATTGGCTCAAGCTCAAAGCTCAAGACTCTAAATTTTATATTTTAGTGATCCAAGATCACATTGAGTCTATAGGAAAAGCCGATACTATCAAGGAGGGATGAGGTGTTGCTTGATGAGGTTCTTGCTTCATAGTGCTTAGTGATATGCTCCAAAACCCTCAACTACCTTCCCACATCCACATATGACCTAAACCAAAAGTCAAACTCGGCCCCACCGATTCTTTCTATCCGGCGCCACCGAGTTCAGATGTCATAGCCACTGCCACAAACCCTAGGCAAATCGGTCACACCGAGACGGGGTTGTAATCTCTCTGTTTCCCTTCGTAACATTTCGGTCCTACCGAGATGAGCGATCGGTCCCACCGAGATTGCAATGTAACCTCTCTGTTTCCCTTTTGTAACATTTTGGTCCCACCGAAATGAGCGATCGGTCCCACCGAGTTTACCTGACCAACTCTCTGGTTAGCTTATTACCAAAATCGGTCCCACCGAGTTTGTGTAATCGGTCACACCGAGATTACGTTATGCCCTAACCCTAACCATATCGCTCCTACCGAGTTGCATCTCAGTCCCACCGAAAATCCTAACGGTCACTAGGTTTGCTAAATCGGTCCGACCGAGTTTCTCAATTCGGTCTCACCGAGATTGGTAAATTGTGTGTAACGGTTAGTTTTTGTGTGGAGGCTATATATACCCCTCCACCCACTCTTCATTCGTGGAGAGAGCCATCAGAACATACCTACACTTCCAATACACATTTTCTGAGGGAGAACCACCTACTCATGTGTTGAGGCCAAGATATTCCATTCTCACCATATGAATCTTGATCTCTAGCCTTCCCCAAGTTGCTTTCCACTCAAATCTTCTTTCCACCAAATCCATATCCTGTGAGAGAGAGTTGAGTGTTGGGGAGACTATCATTTGAAGCACAAGAGCAAGGAGTTCATCATCAACACACCATTTGTTACTTCTTGGAGATTGCTGTCTCCTAGACTGGCTAGGTGTCACTTGGGAGCCTCCGACAAGATTGTGGAGTTGAACCAAGGAGTTTGTAAGGGCAAGGAGATCACCTACTTCGTGAAGATCTACCGCTAGTGAGGCAAGTCCTTCGTGGGCGATGGCCATGATGGGATAGACAAGGTTGCTTCTTCGTGGACCCTTCGTGGGTGGAGCCCTCCGTGGACTCGCGCAACCATTACCCTTCATGGGTTGAAGTCTCCATCAACGTGGATGTACGATAGCACCACCTATCGGAACCATGACAAAAACATTTATGTCTCCAATTGCGTTTGAATTCTCCAAACCCTTCCCTTTACATTCTTGCAAGTTGCATGCTTTACTTTCCGCTGCTCATAGACTCCTTGCATGCTTGCTTGAATTGTGTTAAGATTGCTTGACTTGTGCTAAGGTAGCTAAAATCTTCCAAAGACTAAAATTGGGAAAAGGATAGATTTTTAATTGGCCAAGTAGTCTAAGCACCCCCCTCTAGACATACTTTCGATCCTACAACTTGTTCTATCTGAGTGGTGACCATAGAAGCATGTTTACTAATAAGTTTAAGGTCACCTTTAACTCTAGACATATAATCACTCAAGTGTTCAATCATATAAGCATTACGTTTCAATTGTCTACCAACATAAGCATTGAAGTTTTCTTGTTTAACAATAAAATTATCAAACTCATCCAAGCATTGGCTAGCAGACTTGTTATGAGGAATATCACCTTCATCAAATCTATAGAGAGAATTTACCTTTACTACCTGTTTCGGGTTATTAATACCATGTATTTCTTCAATAGGGGGTAAATTCTTAACATCTTCAGCTTTAATACCCTTTTCTTTCATAGATTTCTTTGCCTCTTACATATCTTCAGGACTGAGAAATAGAATACCCATTTTCTTCGGAGTTGGCTTAGGAGTTGGTTCACGAAGTGTCCAATCATTATCATTACTCAATATATTATTTAATAGCAATTCAGCTTGCTCAACAGTTCTTTCCCTGAAAACACAACCAGCACAACTATCTAGGTGGTCTCTGGAAGCATCGCTTAGTCCATTATAAAACATATCAAGTATTTCATTTTTCTTGAATGGATGATTAGGCAAAGCATTAAGTAATCGGAGAAGCCTCCCCCAAGCTTGTGGGAGACTCTCTTCTTCAATTTGCACAAAATTATATATTTCCTTTAAGGCAGCTTGTTTCTTATGAGCGGGGAAATATTTAGCAGAGAAGTAATAAATCATATCATGGGGACTACGCACACAACCAGGAGCAAGAGAATTAAACCATGTTTTAGCATCACCCTTTAATGAGAATGGAAATAACTTAAGGATATAGTAGTAACGAATTTTTTCCTCATGAGTGAATAGGGTGGCTATATCATTAAATTTAGTAAGATGTGCCACAACAGTTTCAGATTTATTGCCATAAAAAGGATCAGATTCAACCAGAGTAATTAACTCAGGATCAACAGAGAAATCATAATCCTTATTAGAAATACAGATAGGTGAAGTAGCAAAAGCAGGGTCATATTTCATTCTAGCATTCAAAGACTTTTCTTTCATCTTAGCTAACAGTTTCTTAATATCATATCTATCTTTGCAAGTAAAAAGGTCTCTAGCAGTTTCTTCATCCATAACATAACCCTCAGGCACATCAGGCAATTCATATCTAGGGTGTTATGACCAGCCAGGTCTATGGCCGCAGGGGGCCCACTGGGCAGGCTTAGGCCTCAAGTTATCTTAGTTTTATTTTTAGATTATGGTTATATATACAAGTTGTAAGACTATTTCAAGAATTAAGCAATAAGACTATTCTATTGCCCGGCTCCCAGAGGAGCCAGAACCCTAACCCTAGCCGCCTCCTTCCTGCGCCGCCGCCGCCCCAACCGCAAGGACGACGCCTCGCCGCCGGCCGCCGCGCTCCAGCCCTCGCCCAACTCCCTCCTTCCCCTACACCCTACGCCCTAGGCAGGGTAGAACCCTAGCTCCTAACACCTTGGTATCAGCCAGCTTGGATCACACCCTATGCCCCGGGCCATGTCTGCCCGCGCCTCTTCTACTTGGAGACGGCCGACGAGATGGAGGACGATACCCCCGATGATGGACTCGGTGACCCAGCCGCCGCCGAGGTCGCGCCGGCACCCGCACCCGTGCTAGCTACGGCCCTTGTCGTCTCCCTTCATGCGTTGGCCGGCATCCGTAATGAGCGGACTATGCTTATACCGGTCACGATCCGTGGTGAGACTCTGGTGGCTCTCTTGGACACGGGTTCTACACATAACTTCCTACCTGATGCTACTATGCGGCGCCTTGAGCTACAGCCGACAGGTGGGGAGCAGCTGCGGGTCACCGTCACTAATGGCGACCGCCTCCGCTGCCATGGGCTCGCTCGGGACGTACCCATTACTATCGGCGACGAGCACTTCACCATCACTTGTGCCGGCATCGACTTGGGCTGCTTTGACTTCATCCTCGGCGTCGACTTTTTGCGTACTCCTGGACCCATCCTTTGGGACTTCGACGCCCTAACGATGACCTTCTGGCGCCTCGGCCGCCGCATCCGGTGGGAGGGCGTTGGAGGCGCCCCGGCATCGCCCCCGCTCCAGCTGGCCGCGGCCACCACTGAGGCCGAGCATCCGCTGTTGGATAACCTCCTGCAGCAGCACAATGATCTCTTTGCGGAACCCCAGGGCCTTCTGCCGGCCCGGGTCTACGACCACCGTATTCATCTCCTGCCGGGCTCGGCGCCGGTGGCAGTACGACCCTACTGGTACCCCCAGCTGTAGAAGGACGAGTTGGAGCGGCATTGTGCACTCATGCTTGCCGCGGGCATTATCCGGATATCCACATCACCATTCACGACGCCGGTCCTCCTCGTTCGCAAGTCGGACGGCACGTGGCGTTTCTGCATCGACTACCGCGCCCTTAATGCTCTCACACTTAAGGATAAGTTCCCTATTCTGGTGGTCGATGAACTCCTGGATGAACTACATGGGGCGCGCTTCTTCACCAAACTGGACCTCCGGTCGGGGTATCATCAGGTGCGCATGCATCCAGACGACATCGCCAAAACGGTGTTTCGGACTCATCACAGCCACTTCGAGTTCTTGGTGATGCCCTTTGGCCTCTCCAACGCCCCGGTGACATTTCAGGCCTTGATGAACGATGTCCTCCGGCCCTACTTACGTCGGTTTGTGCTCTTTATCTTTGATGACATTCTTATCTACAGCACCTCTTGGGCAGAGCACCTCCAGCATGTGGCCATCGTCTTCAACGAGCTTCGGGCGCATCATCTTCATCTTAAGTGCTCGAAGTGCTCGTTCGGGACGCCTTCGGTCGCTTACCTCGGCCACATCATCTCGGCCGAGGGAGTGGCCATGGACACAGACAAGGTGGCGGCCGTCGCCGCCTGGCCGATTCCGCAGTCTCTGCGGGCTCTTCCGGGTTTCTTGGCCTCGCGGGGTACTATCGGAAGTTCATCTGGGAATTTGGCCTCATCGCGGCCCCACTCACGCGTCTCCTCCGTTGCGACGCCTTCTCTTGGGATGAGAAGGCCACTTCAGCATTCGAGGCCCTCAAGGGGGCCCTCACGACGGGACCCGTATTGCAGATGCCAGATTTCGACCTTCCCTTCATCGTTGACTGCGATGCCTCCGGTGCGGGGTTCGGTGCGGTCCTGCATCAGGGCGATGGACCCCTTGCTTTCTTCAGCCGCCCCTTTGCCGCACGCCATCTTAAGCTGGCGGCGTATGAGCATGAGCTCATTGGGTTGGTGCAGGCAGTACGCCATTGGCGGCCCTATCTTTGGGGTTTTTCCTTCCGGATCTGCACAAACCATTATAGCCTCAAGTTCATGCTGGATGAGAGGCTCTCGACGGTACCCCAACACCAGTGGGTCAGTAAGCTCTTTGGCTTTGACTTCACCGTCGAGTACCGGCCGGGTCATCTTAACACCGTCGCCGACACCCTGTCTCGGCGTGACGCCGATGTGGACGACGGTATGGCGGAGGGGGCGGCCTTCTGCATCCTCATCGGGCCCTCCTTCATCCTCTATGCCGACATCCGACGGGCGACCGCTGCCGCGGTCGACTCCCTCCTCCTACAGCAGCAGCTGGCGGCGGGAGAGCTGGAGGAGCCGTGGCGCCTCGCTGATGGCCTGCTTCTCCATGGGCGCCGGGTCTTCGTTCCGGCGCATGATGATCTTCGCCAGTAGGTGCTGCGCCTTGCCCACTCGGCAGGCCATGAGGGCGTGCAGAAGACGCTCCATCGTCTCCGCGCTGACTTCTACATTCTCGATGATCGTGCCCTAGTCTGTGACTGGGTACGGTCTTGTGTGACGTGCCAGCGCAACAAAACAGAGATTCTACGGCTGGCTGGCATGCTTCAGCCCTTGGAGGTCCCGTCTCAGGTTTGGGCGGACATCTCCATGGACTTCATCGAGGGCCTTCCCAAGGTGGGCGACAAGTCCGTCATTCTCATGGTGGTCGACCGCTTCTCCAAGTATGCTCATTTCATCGCACTTGGCCAACCCTATTCAGCAGCATCTATCGCACGGGCCTCCTTCGATGGCATTGTCCGTCTCCACGGGTTTCCTTCTTCGATCGTCAGTGATCGGGACCCCGTGTTTACGGGACACGTAGGCGCGACCTTTTCCGGCTGGCGGGCGTGAAGCTACGCCTGAGCACCGCCTTCCACCCTCAGACGGACGACCAGTCTGAGATAGTTAACAAGGTGATTGTCATGTATTTGCGTTGTGTTACAGGTGATCGCCCTCGTGCATGGGTGGACTGGCTCTCGTGGGCGGAGTACTGCTACAACACCTCTTATCACTCCGCCCTCCGTGCTACGCCCTTTGAGGTGGTGTATGGCCGGCCACCCCAGCCGATCCTTCCGGTTGATCCGACCTTGGCACGGACCGAGGCAGTCGGGGCTCTTCTGCGGAGCCGTGATGAGATGCTCGCGGAGGTCCACCAATGACTCCTATAGGCCCAGCAGTTGGCCAAACATTACTATGATGGCCACCATCGCGAGGCGGAGTTCGCGGTGGGTGATTGGGTCTGGCTGCGTCTACTTCACCGCTCTACACAGTCCTTGGACCCACGCGCGAGGAAGAAGCTCAGTCCTCGCTATGCCGGTCCCTTTGCTATCCTGGAACGCATTGGGAAAGTGGCTTACCGTCTTCAGCTTCTGGCAGGCGCACGGATCCATGATGTATTCCATGTCGGGCTGCTCAAGCCATTCCGCGGCGAGCCACCCGCGGCACCGCCGACACTTCCACCGATCACGGACGGGCGCCTACTTCCTGAGCCAGAGAAGGCGTTGAAGGCTCAGCTGCGCCGAGGCTCCTGGTACGTGTTGATTTAGTGGATCGGACTACCAGAGGAGGACACTACTTGGGAGCAGCGCGAGGAGTTCCGCCAGCACTACCCCGACTTTCAGCTCGAGGACGAGCTGTTTGCGCAGGCGGGGAGAGATGTTATGACCGGCCAGGTCTATGGCCGCAGGGGGCCCACTGGGCAGGCTTAGGCCTCAAGTTATCTTAGTTTTATTTTCAGATTACGGTTATATATACAAGTTGTAAGACTATTTCGAGAATTAAGCAATAAGACTATTCTATTGCCCGGCTCCCAGAGGAGCCGGAACCCTAACCCTAGCCGCCTCCTTCCTGCGCCGCCACTGCCCCAACCGCAAGGACGACGCCTCGCTGCTGGCCGCCACGCTCCAGCCCTCGCCCAACTCCCTCGTTCCCCTACACCTTATGCCCTAGGCAGGGCAGAACCCTAGCTCCTAACATAGGGGGAGAATCTTCATCATCACTTTGATCAATATTATCTGTTTCAATAATTTCATTTTCACTAACCCTAGCAAGTTGTTAATCAAGAAATTCACCTAATGGTACGGTATTATCAAGCATAGAAGTAGTTTCACCATAAGCATCATGCATAGCAGAAGTGGCATCATCAATAACATGCGACATATCAAAATCAATAATAGGTGTAGGTGTCGCAAATTTACTCATAACAGAAGGTGAATCAAGTGCAGAGCTAGATGGCAGTTCCTTACCTCCCCTCATAGTTGAGGGAAAAATCTTGGTTCTTTCATCTTTCAAGTTCCTCATAGTGATAAACAAATATAAATCCCAAGTGACTCAAAGAATAGAGTTATGCTCCCTGGCAACGGTGCCAGAAAATGGTCTTGATAACCCAAAAGTATAGGTGATCGCAATAGTTTTCGAGGGTAGAGTATTCAACCCAAAATTATTGATTCGACACAAGGGGAGCCAAAGAATATTCTCAAGTATTAGCAGTTGAGTTGTCAATTCAACCACACCTGAAAGACTTAATATCTGCAGCAAAGTATTTAGTAGCAAAGTAGTATGGAAGTAACGGTAACAGTGGCAAAAGTAACAGTAGCAATTTTTGTAGCAATCGTAACAATGGCAACGTAAAAGTAACTAAGAAAAGATCAATATGTGAAAAGCTCGTTGGCAATGGATCAATGATGGATAATTATGTCGGATGTGATTCCTCATGCAATAGTTATAACATTGGGTGACACAGAACTAGCTCTAGTTCATAAATGTAATGTAGGCATGTATTCTGAATATAGTCAAACATGCTTATGGAAAAGAACTTGCATGACCTCTTTTGTCCTACCCTCCCGTGGCAGCGCGGTCCTATTGGAAACTAAGGGATATTAAGGACTCCTTTTAATAGAGTACCTAACCAAAGCATTAACACTTATTGAATACATGAACTCCTCAAACTACGGTCATCACCGGGAGTGGTCCCTATTATTGTCACTTCGGGGTTACCGGATCATAACACATAGTAGGTGACTATTGACTTGCAAGATAGGATCAAGAACTCACATATATTCATGAAAACATAACAGGCACAGATCCGAAATCATGACACTCGGGCCCTATTGACAAGCATTAAGCATAGCAAAGTCATAGCAACATCAATCTTAGAACATAATGGACACTAGGGATCAAACCCTAACAAAACTAACTCGATTACATGGTAAATCTCATCCAACCCATCACCGTCCAGCAAGCCTACGATCAGATTACTGACACACGGCAGTGAGCATGATGAAATTGGTGATGGAGGAAGGTTGATGATGACGATGGCGACGGATTCCCTGAACGGACTCCAGATCAACCCTCCCGATGAAGATTAGGGCTTGGCGGCGGCTTCGTATCATAAAATGTGATGAATCCTTCTCTCTGATTTTTTTCTCCCCGAACGTGAATATATAGAGTTGGAGTTGAGGTCGGTGGAGTCCCAGGGGGTCCACGAGGCAGGGGCGCGCCCTACACCCTGCTACCTCTTGAGCATGCGCTGGTTTTCCCTTGAAGAGGAAAGGGTGATGCAGCAAAGTAGCATCAGTATTTACCTCAGTTTTTGAGAACCAAGGTATCAATCCAGTAGGAGATAACGCACAAGTCACCTAGTACCTGCACAAAAAATAAAGAACCTCGCAACCAACACGATAAAGGGGTTGTCAATCCCTTCACGCTCACTTGCGGAAGTGAGATCTGATAGAGATAGTAAGATAAATATTTTTGATATTTTGTTGTATAGATTGGAAAGTAAAGATTGCAAAATAGCAAACGAGATGCGATAATAAAAGAGATGCAATATAATAAGAAAGAGACCTGGGGGCCATAGGTTTCACTAGTGGCTTCTCTCATGATAGCATGTATTACGGTGGGTGAACAAATTATTGTCGAGCAATTGATAGAAAAGTGCATAGTTACGAAGATATCTAAGGAAATGATCATGAATATAGGCATCACGTTCGTGTCAAGTAGATCGAAGCGATTCTGCATCTACTACTATTACTCCACACATCGACCACTATCCAGCATGCATCTAGAGTATTAAGTTCATAAGAACATAGTAACGCATTAAGCAAGATGACATGATGTAGAGGGATAAACTCAAGAAATATGACATAAACCCCATCTTTTTATCCTCGATAGCAACAATACAATACGTGCCTTGCTGCCCCTACTGTCACTGGGAAAGGACACCGCAAGATTGAACCGAAAGCTAAGCACTTCTCCCATTGCAAGAAAGATCAATCTAGTAGGCCAAACTAAACCGATAATTCGAAGAGACTTGCAAAGATATCAAATCATGCATATGAGAATTCAGAGAAGAACCAAATAATATTCATAGATAATCAAGTTCATAAACCCACAATTCATCGGATCTCGGCAAACACACCGCAAAAGAGTATTACACCGAATAGATCTCCAAGAACATTGAGGAGAACTTTGTATTGAAGATCAAAGAGAGAGAAGAAGCCATCTAGCTAATAACTATGGACCCGAAGGTCTGTGGTAAACTACTCACGCTTCATCAGAGAGGCTATGGTGTTGATGTGTTGGGGAACGTAGTAATTTCAAAAAAAATCTATGCACACGCAAGATCATGGTGATGCATAGCAACAAGAGGGGAGAGTGTTGTCTACGTACCCTCGTAGACCGAAAGCGGAAGCATTAGCACAACGCGGTTGATGTAGTCGTACGTCTTCACGATCCGATCGATCAAGTACCGAACGCACGGCACCTCCGAGTTCAGCACACGTTCAGCCCGATGACGTCCCTCGAACTCTGATCCAGCCGAGTGTTGAGGGAGAGTTTTGTCAGCACGACAGCGTGGTGATGATGATGATGTTCTATCGACGCAGGGCTTTGCCTAAGCCCCGCTACAGTATTATCGAGGTGGACTATGGTGGAGGGGGGCACCGCACACGTCTAAAAGATCAAATCAATTGTTGTGTCTTTGGGGTGCCCCTGCCCCCCGTATATAAAGGAGCAAGGGGGAGGTGCGGCCGGCCAGGAGGAGTCCTACTCCCACTGGGAGTAGGACTCCCTCCCTTCCTTGTTGGATTAGGAGAAGGGGGGAAAGAGGAGGGAGAGAGGAAGGAAAGGGGGGCGCCGCCCCCCTCTCCTTGTCCTATTCGGACTAGAGGGGGAGGGGCGCGCGGCCCTGCCCTAGCCGCCTCTCCTCTTCTCCACTAAGGCCCACTATGGCCCATTAAGCCCCCGGGGGGTTCCGGTAACCCCTCAGTACTCCGGTAAAATCCCTATTTTACCCGGAACATTTCCGATATCCAAATATAGGCTTCCAATATATCGATCTTCATGTCTCGACCATTTCGAGACTCCTCGTCATGTCCGTGATCACATCCGGGACTCCGAACAACCTTCGGTGCATCAAAACTCATAAACTCATAATATAACCGTCATCAAAACTTTAAGCATCCGGACCCTATGGGTTCGAGAACTATGTAGACATGACCGAGACACGTCTCCGGTCAATAACCAATAGTGGAACCTGGATGCTCATATTGGCTCCCACATATTCTTCGAAGATCTTTATCGGTCAGACCGCATAACAACATACATTGTTCCCTTTGTCATCGGTATGTTACTTGCCCAAGATTCGATCGTCGGTATCTCAATACCTAGTTCAATCTCGTTACCGGAAAGTCTCTTTACTCGTTCCGTAATACATCATCCTGCAACTAACTCATTAGTTGCAATGCTTGCAAGGCTTTAAGTGATGTGCATTACCGAGTGGGCCCAGAGATACCTCTCCGACAATCGGAGTGACAAATCCTAATCTTGAAATATGCCAATGATGTCTACTACACAACCTTCTTCTTGTAGACGTTGTTGGACCTCCAAGTGCAGAGGTTTGTAGGACATTAGCAAATTTCCCTCAAGTAGATGACCTAAGGTTTATCAATCTGTGGGAGGCGTAGGATGAAGATGGTCTCTCTCAAGCAACCTTGCAACCAAATAACAAAGAGTCTCTTGTGTCCCCAACACACTCAATACAATGGTAAATTTTATAGGTGCACTAGTTCGGCGAAGAGATGGTGATACAAGTGGTATATGGATAATAGATAAAGGTATTGTAATCTGAAAATATAAAAACAACAAGGTAACTAATGGTAAAAGTGAGCGTAAACGGTATTGCAATGTGTTGAAGCAAGGCCTAGGGTTCATACTTTCGCTAGTGTAAGTCCTCTCAACAATACTAAAATAATTGGATCATAAAACTATCCCTCAACATGCAACAAAGAGTCACTCCAAAGTCACTAATAGCGGAGAACGAACAAAGAGATTATGGTAGGGTACGAAACCACCTCAAAGTTATTCTTTCCAATCAATCTGTTGGGCTATTCCTATAAGTGTCACAAATAGCCCTAGAGTTCGTACTAGAATAACACCTTAAGACACAAATCAACAAAAACCCTAATGTCACCTAGATACTCCATTGTCACCTCAAGTATCCGTGGGTATGATTATACGATATGCATCACACAATCTCAGATTCATCTATTCAACCAACACATAGAACCTCAAAGAGTGCCCCAAAGTTCTACCAGAGAATCACGAGGAAAACGTGTGCCAACCACATTCAGATCCGTATGTATTTTGCAAATTTCTATGTCAACAATGCTTTGCACGGAGCTACTCTAACTAATTGCTCCCACTTTCAAAATGTATCCAGATTGAGAATTAGAGTCATCTGGAACAGTGTCAAAATTTGCATCGACGTAACCCTTTACGACGAACTTTTTGTCACCTCCATAATCGAGAAACATATCCTAACGCACTAAGGATAATTTTGACCGTTGTCCAGTGATCTACTCCTAGATCACTATTATACTCCCTTGCTAAACTCAGTGTAGGGTATACAATAGATCTGGTACAGCATGGCATACTTTATAGAAACTATGGCTGAGGCATAGGGAATGACTTTCATTCTCTTTCTATCTTCTGTCGTGGTCGGGCTTTGAGTCTTACTCAATTCCACACCTTGTAACACAGGTAAGAACTCTTTCTTTGACGGTTCCATTTTGAACTACTTCAAAATCTTGTCAAGGTATGTATTCATTGAAAAAACTTATCAAGCGTCTTGATCTATCTCTATAGATCTTGATGCTCAATATGTACCTAGCTTCACCGAGGTCTTTATTTGAAAAACTCCTTTCAAAAACTCCTTTATGCTTTCCAGAAAATTCTACATTATTTCTGATCAACAATATGTCATTCACATATATTTATCAGAAATGCTGTAGTGCTCCCACTCACTTTCTTGTAAATACAGGCTTCACCACAAGTTTGTATAAAACTATATGCTTTGATCAACTCATCAAAGTGTATATTCCAACTCTGAGATGCTTGCACCAGTCCATAGATGGATCGTTGGAGCTTGCACATTTTGTTAGCACCTTTAGGATCGACAAAACCTTCTGGTTGCATCATATACAACTCTTCTTTAAGAAATCCGTTAAGGAATGTAGTTTTGACATCCATTTGAGAGATTTCATAAAATGTGGCAACTGCTAACATGATTCGGATAGACTTTTAAGCATCGATCGAGTGAGAAAATTTCATCGTAGTCAACACCTTGAACTTGTCGAAAACACTTTGCAACAATTCGAGCTTTGTAGATAGTAACACTACTATCACCGTCCGTCTTCCTCTTGAAGATCCATTTATTCTTAATGACTCGCCGATCATCGGGCAAGTCAATCAAAGTCCATACTTTGTTCTCATACATGGATCCCATCTCAGATTTCATGGCCTCAAGCCATTTCGTGGAATCTGGGCTCATCATCACTTCCTCGTAGTTCGTAGGTTCGTCATGGTCAAGTAACATGATATCCAGAACAGGATTACCCGTACCACTCTAGTGTGGATCTCACTCTGGTTGACCTACGAGGTTCGGTAGTAACTTGATCTAAAGTTACATGATCATCATCATTAGCTTCCTCACTAATTGGTGTAGGAGTCACATGAACAAATTTCTGTGATGAACTACTTTCCAATAAGGGAGCAGGTACAGTTACCTCATCAAGTTCTACTTTCCTCCCACTCACTTCTTTTGAGAGAAACTCCTTCTCTATAAAGTATCCATTCTCAGCAAGGAATGTATTTCCTTCAGATCTGTGATAGAAGGTGTACCCAACAGTCTTCTTTGGGTATCCTATGAAGACACATTTCTCCGTTTTTGGGTTTGAGCTTATCAGGATGAAACTTTTTCACATAAGCATCGCAAACCCAAACTTTAAGAAATGACAACTTTGGTTTCTTGCCAAACCACAGTTCATATTGTGTCATCTCAACGGATTTAGATGGTGCCCTATTTAACGTGAATGCATCTGTCTCTAATGCATAACCCCAAAACGATAGTGGTAAATTGGTAAGAGACATCATAGATTGCACCATATCTAGTAAAGTACGGTTACGACGTTCGGACACACCATTACATTGTGGTGTTCCAGGTGGCGTGAGTAGTGAAACTATTTCACATTGTTTTAATTGAAGGCAAAACTCGTAACTCAAATATTTTACCTCTGCGATCATATCGTAGAAACTTTATTTTCTTGTCACGATGATTTTCCACTTCACTCTGAAGTTCTTTGAACTTTTCAAATGTTTCAGACTTATGTTTCATCAAGTAGATATACCCATATATGCTCAAATCATCTGTGAAGGTCAGAAAATAATGATACCCGCCACGAGCCTCAACACTCATCGGACCGCATACATCAGTATGTATTATTTCCAATAAGTCAGTTGCTCGCTCCATTGTTCTGGAGAACGGAGTCTTATTCATCTTGCCCATGAGGCATGGTTCGCAAGCATCAAGTGATTCATAATCAAGTGATTCCAAAAGCCCATCAGCATGGAGTTTCTTCATGCGCTTTACACCAATATGACCTAAACGGCAGTGCCACAAATAAGTTGCACTATCATTATTAACTTTGCATCTTTTGGCATCAATATTATGAATATGTGTATCACTACGATCGAGATCCAACAAGCCATTTTCATTGGGTGTATGACCATAGAAGCTTTTATTCATGTAAACAGAACAACAATTATTCTCTAACTTAAATGAATAACTATATTGCAATAAACTTGATCAAATCATATTCATGCTCAACGCAAACACCAAATAACACTTATTTAGGTTCAACACTAATCCCGAAAGTATAGGGAGTGTGCGATGATGATCATATCAATCTTGGAACCACTTCCAAGTTCCACAACACATCGTCACTTCACCCTCAACTAGTCTCTATTTATTCTGCAACCCCCGTTTCAAGTTACTACTCTTAGCTACTGAACTAGTATCAAATACCGAGGGGTTGCTATAAACACTAGTAAAGTACACATCAATAACATGTATATCCAATATACCTTTGTTTACTTTGCCATCCTTCTTACCCGCCAAGTATCTAGGGAAGTTCCACTTCCAGTGACCATTTCCTTTGCAGTAGAAGCACTTAGTCTCAGGCTTAGGTCTAGACTTGGGCTTCTTCTCATGAGCAGCAACTTGCTTGCCGTTCTTCTTGAAGTTCCCCTTCTTCCCTTTGCCCTTTTCTTGAAACTAGTGGTCTTGTAAACCATCAACACTTGATGTTTTTCTTGATTTCTACCTTCGTCGATTTCACCATCACGGAGAGCTTGGGAATCGTTTCCGTTATCCCTTGCATATTATAGTTCATCATGAAGTTCTAGTAACTTGGTGATAGTGACTAGAGAATTTTGTCAATTACTATCTTATATGGAAGATTAACTCCCACCTGATTCAAGCAATTGTAGTACCCAAACAATCTGAGCACATGCTCACTGGTTGAGGTATTCTCCTCCATCTTGTAGGCAAAGTACTGTCAGAGGTCTCATACCTCTCGACACGGGCATGAGTATGAAATACCAGTTTCAACTCTTGGAACATCTGATATGCTCTGTGGCGTTCAAAACATTTTTGAAGTCCCGGTTCTAAGCCGTAAAGCATGGTACACTAAACTATCAAGTAGTCATCATACCGAGCTCTTGTCAAAACATTCATAACGTCTGCATCTACTCCTGCAATAGATCTATCACTTAGTGGTGCATCAAGGACATAATACTTCTGTGCAGCAATGAGGATAATCCTTAGATCACGGACCCAATCTGCATCATTGCTACTAACATCTTTCAACTTAGTTTTCTCTAGGAACATATCAAAATAAAACAGGGGAGCTAAACGCGAGCTATTAATCTACAACATAGATATGCTAATACTACCAGTACTAAGTTCATGATAAATTAAAGTTCAATTAATCATATTACTTAAGAACTCCCACTTAAATAGACATCTCTCTAATCATCTAAGTGATCACGTGATCCAAATCAACTAAACCATAACCGATCATCACGTGAAATGGAGTAGTTTCCAATGGTGAACATCATTATGTTGATCATATCTACTATATGATTCATGCTCGACCTTTTGGTCTCAGTGTTCCGAGGCCATATCTGCATATGCTAGGCTCGTCAAGTTTAACCTAAGTATTCTGCGTGTGCAAAACTGGCTTGCACCCGTTGTAGATGGACGTAGAGCTTATCACACCCGATCATCATGTGGTGTCTGGGCACGATGAACTTTGGCAACAGTGCATACTTAGGGAGAACACTTTTATCTTGAAATTTAGTGAGAGATCATCTTATAGTGCTACTGTCAATCAAAGCAAAATAAGATTCATAAAAGATAAACATCACATGCAATCAATATAAGTTATATGATATGGCCATCATCATCTTGTGCTTGTGAACTCTATCTCCGAAGCACCGTCATGATTACCATCATCACCGGCGCGACACCTTGATCTCCATCGTAGCATTGTTGTCGTCTCACCAACTATTGCTTCTACGACTATCGCTACCGCTTAGTGATAAAGTAAAGCAATTACAGGGCGATTGCATTGCATACAATAAAGCGACAACCATATGGCTCCTGCCAGTTGCCGATAACTCGGTTACAAAACATGATCATCTCATACAATAAAATATAGCATCATGTATTGACCATATCACATCACAACATGCCCTACAAAAACAAGTTAGACATCCTATACTTTGTTGTTGCAAGTTTTACGTGGCTGCTACGGGCTGAGCAAGAACCGTTCTTACCTACGCATCAAAACCACAACGATAGTTCGTCAAGTTTGTGTTGTTTTAACCTTCTCAAGGACCGGGCGTAGCCACACTCGGTTCAATTAAAGTTGGATAAACTGACACCCGCCAGCCACCTGTGTGCAAAGCACGTCGGTAGAACCAGTCTCGCGCAAGTGTACGCGTAATGTCGGTCCGGGTCGCTTCATCCAACAATACCGCCGAACCAAAGTATGACATGTTGGTAAGCAGTATGACTTGTATTGCCCACAACTCACTTGTGTTCTACTGGTGCATATAACATCAACGCATAAAACGTGGGACGGATACCACTGTTGGGGAACGTGGTAATTTTTTAAAAAAATCTACGCACACGCAAGATCATGGTGATGCATAACAATGAGAGGGGAGAGTGTTGTCTACGTACCCTCGTAGACCGAAAGCAGAAGCGTTAGCACAATGCGGCTAATGTAGTCGTACGTCTTCACGATCCGACCGACCAAGTACCGAATGCACGACACCTCCGAGTTCAGCACATGTTCAGCCCGATGACGTCCCTCGAACTCCGATCCAGCCGAGTGTTGAGGGAGAGTTTCGTCAGCACGACGGCGTGGTGACGATGATGCAGGGCTTCTCCTAAGCACCGCTACAGTATTATCGAGGTGGACTATGGTGGAGGGGGGCACCGCACACGGCTAAAAGATCAAATCAATTGTTGTGTCTTTGGGGTGCCCCCTACCCCCGTATATAAAGGAGCAAGGGGGGAGGTGCGGCCGGCCAGGAGGAGGCATGCCAGGAGGAGTCCTACTCCCACCGGGAGTAGGACTCCCTCCCTTCCTTGCTGGATTAGGAGAAGGGGGAAGAGGAGGGAGAGAGGAAGGAAAGGGGGGGCGCCGCCCCCCTCTCCTTGTCCTATTCAGACTAGAGGGGGAGGGGCGTGCGGCCCTACCCTAGGCGCCTCTCCTCTTCTCCACTAAGGCCCACTATGGCCCGTTAAGCCCCCGGGGGGTTCTGGTAACCCCTCGGTACTCCGGTAAAATCCCTATTTCACCCAGAACATTTCCGATATCCAAATATAGGCTTCCAATATATCAGTCTTCATGTCTCAACCATTTCGAGACTCCTCGTCATGTTCATGATCACATCCAGGACTCCAAACAACCTTCGGTACATCAAAACTCATAAACTCATAATATAACCGTCATCGAAACTTTAAGCATGCGGACCCTAGGGGTTCGAGAACTATGTAGACATGACCGAGACACATCTCCGGTCAATAACCAATAGCGGAACCTGGATTCTCATAATGGCTCCCACATATTCTTCAAAGATCTTTATTGGTCAGACCGCATAACAACATACGTTGTTCTCTTTGTCATTGATATGTTACTTGGCCGAGATTCGATCGTCGGTATCTCAATACCTAGTTCAATCTCGTTACCGGAAAGTCTCTTTACTCATTTCGTAATACATCATCCTGCAACTAACTCATTAGTTGCAATGCTTGCAAGACTTTAAGTGATGTGCATTACCGAGTGGGCCTAGAGATACCTCTCCGACAATCGGAGTGACAAATCCTAATCTCGAAATACGCCAACCCAACAAATACCTTCGGAGACACCTATAGAGCACCTTTATAATCACCCAGTTACATTGTGACGTTTGGTAGCACACAAAGTGTTCCTCCGATAAACGGGAGTTGCATAATCTCATAGTCATAGGAACATGTATAAGTCATGAAGAAAGCAATAGCAACAAACTAAACGATAAAGTACTAAGCTAATGGAATGGGTCAAGTCAATCACATCATTCTCCTAATGATGTGATCCCGTTAATCAAATGACAACTCATGTCTATGGTTAGGAAACTTAACCATCTTTGATTAACGAGCTAGTCAAGTAGAGGCATACTAGTGACACTATGTTTGTCTATGTATTCACATGTGTATTATGTTTCCCGTTAATACAATTCTAGCATGAATAATAAACCTTTATCATGAAATAAGGAAATAAATAATAACTTTATTATTGCCTCTAGGGCATATTTCCTTCATGATGTAGAAGCCCTCCATGATCGATTCCCCCTCCGGAAGATCATCGAAAAAGGCCCCAAGATGGGATCTCATGGGTACAGAAGGTTGCGGCAGTGGAAATGTGGTTTCGTGGCTCCCCTGATGTTTCTAGGGTATAAAGGTATATATAGGCGAAAGAAGTATGTTGGTGGAGCTCTCTGGGGCCCACGAGGGTGGGGGCGCGCCTACCCCTCCTGGGCGCGCCCTCCTGCCTCATGGCCACCTCACGCAGTTCCAGACTTCCACTCCAAGTCTCCTAGTTTGCTTTCGGTCCAAGAAAGATCATCGCGAAGGTTTCATTCCGTTTGGATTCCGCTTGGTATTCCTTTTCTGCGAAACACTGAAATAGGCAAAAAACAGAAACTGGCACTGGGCCTCCGGTTAATAGGTTAGTCCCAAAAATAATATAAAAGAGCATATTAAAGCCCATTAAACATCCAAAATAGATAATATAATAACATGGAACAATCAAAAATTATAGATATGTCAGAGACGTATCAAGCATCCCCAAGCTTAATTCCTGCTTGTCCTCGAGTAGGTAAATGATAAAAACAAATTTTTTGATGTGGAATGCTACCTAACGTATTTATCAATGTAATTTTCTTTATTGTGGCATGAATGTTCATATCCGAAAGATTCAAGACAAATGTTTAATATTGACATAAAAATTATAATGCTTCAAGCATACTAAGTAATTATGTCCTCTCAAAATAACATGGCCAAAGAAAGTTCATCTCTACAAAATCATATAGTTTGGTCATGCTCCATCTTCATCACACAAAATACTCAAATCATGCTCAACCCCGATCACAAGCCAAGCAATTGTTTCATACTTTGGTAATCTCAAACCTTTTCAACTTTCACGCAATACATGAGCGTGAGCCATGGACATAGCACTATAGGTGGAATAGGGTGGTGGTTGTGGAGAAGACAAAAAGGAGGAAGATGGTCTCACATCAACTAGGCGTATCAATGGGCTATGGAGATGCCCATGAATAGATGTCAATGTGAGTGAGTAGGGATTGCCATGCAATGGATGCACTAGAGCTATAAATGTATGAAAGCTCAACAAAAGAAACTAAGTGGGTGTGCATACAACTTGCTTGCTTACGAAGACCTAGGGCATTTGAGGAAGCCCATCGTCGGAATATACAAGCCAAGTTCTATAATGAAAATTTCCCACTAGTATATGAAAGTGACAAAATAAGAGACTCTCTATCATGAAGATCATGGTGCTACTTTGAAGCACAAGTTTGGAAAAAGGATAGTAGCATTGTCCCTTCTCTCTTTTTCTCTCATTTTTCTTCTTCCTCTTTTATTTTTAATTTTTTGGGCCTTTTTTGGCATTTCTCTTTTTTTATTTCCTCACATGGGACAATGCTCTAATAATGATGATCATCACACTTCTATTTATTTACAACTCAAAGATTACAACTCGATACTTAGAACAAAAATATGACTATATATGCATGCCTCTAGTGGTGTACCGGGATGTTCAATGAATCAAGAGTGACATGTATGAAAAAATTATGGATGGTGGCTTTGCTACAACTACGATGTCAACTACATGATCATGCAAGGCAATATGACAATGATGGATCATGTCATAATAAACGGAACAGTGGAAAGTTGCATGGCAATATATCTCGGAATGGCTATGGAAATGCCATAATAGGTAGGTATGGTGGTTGTTTTGAGGATGGTAAATGGTGGGTTTATGGTACCGATGAAAGTTGCACAATACTAGAGAGGCTAGCAATGGTGGAAGGGTGAGAGTGCGTATAATCCATGGACTCAACATTAGTCATAAAGAACTCACATACTTATTGCAAAAATTTACAACTCATCAAAAACCAAGCACTGCACGCATGCTCCTAGGGGGATAGATTGGTAGGAAAAGACCATCGCTCGTCCCCGACCGCCACTCATAAGGAAGACAATCAAAGAAATGCCTCATGCTTCAAATTTGTTACACATCGGTTACCATACGTGCATGCTACGGGACTTGCAAACCTCAACACAAGTATTTCTCAAATTCACAATTACTCAACTAGCATGACTCTAATATCACCATCCTCATGTCTCAAAACAATCATCAAGTATCAAACTTCTCCTACTATTCAACGCACTTTCAATGAAAGTTTTTATTATACCCATCTTGGGTGCCCATCATATTAGGACTAATTTTATAACCAAAGAAAATTACCATGCTGTTCTAAAAGACTCTCAAAATAATATAAGTGAAGCATGAGAGATCAATAATTTCTATAAAATAAAACCACCACTGTGCTCTAAAAAGATATAAGTGAAGCACTAGAGCAAAATTGTATAGCTCAAAAGATATAAGTGAAGCACATAGAGTATTCTAATAAATTCTGATTCATGCGTGTCTCCGCCAAAAGGTGTTTACAGAAAGGATGCTTGTGGTAAAATAAAAATCAAAGAATCAAATCATACAAGACGCTCCAAGCAAAACACATATCATGTGGTGAATACAAATATAGCCTCAAGTAAAGTTACCGATAGACGAAGACGAAAGAGGGGATGCCTTCCAGGGCATCCACAACCTTAAGTTTTTGGCTATCCTTGAATTTTACCTTGGGGTGCCTTGGGCATCCCCAAGATTAGGCTCTTGCAACTCCTTGTTCCAAAATCCATCAAATCTTTACACAAAAACTTGAAAACTTCACAACACAAAACTCAACAGAAAATCTCGTGAGCTCCGTTAGTATAAGAAAATAAACCACCACTTTAAGGTACTGTAATTAACTCATTCTTTATTTATATTGGTGTTAAACCTACTGTATTCCAACTTCTATATGGTTCATACCCCCCGATACTAGCCATAGATGCATCAAAATAAGCAAACAACACGCGAAAAACAGAATCTGTCAAAAACAGAACAGTCTGTAGCAATCTATAGGTTTCTAATACTTATATAACTCCAAAACTTCTGAAAAATTAGGATGACCAGGAAAATTTGTATATTGATCCACTTCAGTTGGAATTAGTATTTTATCGCTCTCTGGTAAAAAATGAAAATTATTTTTGTGAGCGCATACTTTCTGTTTTTATCAGCAAGATCAAACAACAATCACCCAAGAAGATCCTAAAGGCTTTACTTGGCACAAACACTAACTAAAACATAAAAAACACAATCATAACAGAGGCTAGATGAATTATTTATTACTAAACAGGAACAAAAAGCAAGGAACAAAAATTGGGTTGCCTCACAACAAGCGCTATCGTTTAACGCCTTTTAGCTAGGCATTGAGATTTCAATGATGCTCACACGAAAGACAAGAATTGAAGCACAAAGAGAGCATCATAAAACCCGTGACAAACACATATAAGTCTAACATAATTCCTATTCATAAGCATTATATAAGCAAACAAAATATCAAAACAAGCAAAAACTAGCATATGCAAGGAAGCAGAAAGAAACAATAGCAATCTCAACATAACGAGAGGTAATTTAGTGACATGAAAATTTCTAGAACCATATTTTCCTCTCTCATAATAATTACATGTAGGATCATAATCAAATTCAACAATATATCTATCACATAAAATTTTCTCTTCATGATCCACATGCATGCAAAGTTGTCACTCTTCCAAAATAGTGGGATTATCATTAACTAAAGTCATGACCTCTCCAGACCCACTTTTATCAAAAACTTGATAAGATTGAACATTATCCAAATATGTGGGATCTAAAGTTGACACTCTTCCAAACCCACTTTCAGTATTATTGCAAACATTATTATCGATCTCATATTCATCATGGGGCTTAAATTAATTTTCGAGATCATAAGAAAAATCAGCCCAATCATGATCATTGCAACAAGTAGTAGACATAGCAAAATTAGCATCCCCAAGCTTATGGTTTTGCATATCATTAACACAATTGACATTAATAGAATTTATAATAACATCATTGCAATCATGCTCTTCATTCAAGGAGCTATCATGAATCACTTTATAATTTTCTTCTTTCAACACTTCATCACAATTTTCAGATTCATGAATTTCAAGCAAAACCTCATAAAGATAATCTAGTGCACTCAACTCACTAGCAAATGGTTCATCATAATTGGATCTTTTAAAAAGATTAGCAAGTGGATGAGGATCCATAACAATATATATTTAGCAAGAGAAGATGCAAGCTAATGGAAGGCACATGGTAACATGAGCAAACAGAAGGACAAACGGAACAAGGGCGAAGAAAAGGGCAAATCTTGTGAAGTGGGGGAGAGGAAAATGAGAGGCGAATGGAAAATAATGTAATGCGAGGGAGAAGGGTTTATGGTGGGTACTTGGTATGTCTTGACTTGGCGTAGATCTCCTCGGCAACAGCGCCAGAAATCCTTCTTGCTACCTCTTGAGCATGCATTGGTTTTCCCTTGAAGAGGTAGGGTGATGCAGCAAAGTAGCACAAGTATTTCCCTCAGTTTTTGAGAACCAAGGTATCAATCCAGTAGGAGACAATGCACAAGTCACCTAGTACCTGCACAAATAATCAAGAACCTTGCAACCAACGTGATAAAGGGGTTGTCAATCCCTTCACGGTCACTTGCGAAAGTGAGATCTGATAGAGATAGTAAGATAAATATTTTTGGTATTTTGTTGTATAGATTGGAAAGTAAAGATTGCAAAATAGTACACGAGATGCGATAATAAAAGAGATGCAATATAATAAGAAAGAGACCCGGGGGGCATAGGTTTCACTAGTGGCTTCTCTCATGCTAGCATGTATTACGGTGGGTGAACACATTACTGCCGAGCAATTGATAGAAAAGTGCATAGTTATGAAGATATCTAAGGCAATGATCATGAATATAGGCATCACATCTGTGTCAAGTAGATCGAAACAATTCTGCATCTACTACTATTACTCCACACATCGACCGCTATCCAGCATGCATCTAGAGTATTAAGTTCATAAGAACAGAGTAACGCATTAAGCAAGATGACATGATGTAGAGGGATAAACTCAAGCAATATGACATAAACCCCATCTTTTTATCCTCGAAGGCAACAATTCAATACATGCCTTGTTGCCCCTATTGTCACTGGGAAAGGACACTGCAAGATTGAACCCAAAGCTAAGCACTTCTCCCATTGCAAGAAAGATCAATCTAGTAGTCCAAACTAAACCGATAATTCAAAGAGACTTGCAAAGATATAAAATCATGCATACAAGAATTCAGAGAAGAACCAAATAATATTCATAGATAATCAAGTTCATAAACCTACATTTCATCGGATCTCGGCAGACACACCGCAAAAGAGTATTACATCGAATATATCTCCAAGAACATCGAGGAGAACTTTGTATTGAAGATCAAAGAGAGAGAAGAAGCCATCTAGCTAATAACTATGGACCCAAAGGTCTGTGGTAAACTACTCACGCTTCATCGAAGATGCTATGGTGTTGATGTAGAAGCCATCCGTGATCGATTCCCCCTCCGGTAGATCGCCGGAAAAGTCCCCAAGATGGGATCTCACTGGTACAGAAGGCTGCGGTGGTGGAAAAGTGGTTTCGTGGCTCCCCTGATCTGTCTAGGGTATAAGGGTATATATAGGAGAAAGAAGTACGTCGGTGGAGCTCCATGGGGCCCATGAGGGTGGGGGCACGCCCTCCTGCCTCGTGGCCGCCTCACGGAGTTCCAGACTTCCACTCCAAGTCTCCTGGTTTGCTTTCGGTCCAAGAAAGATCATCGTGAAGGTTTCATTCCGTTTGGATTCCGTTTGGTATTCCTTTTCTGCGAAACACTGAAATAGGCAAAAAAACAAAAACTGACACTAGGCCTCCAGTTAATAGGTTAGTCCCAAAAATAATATAAAAGAGCATATTAAAGCCCATGAAACATCCAAAATAGATAATATAATAGCATGGAACAATAAAAAATTATAGATACGTTGGAGACGTATCACACCCTCGTGGACAGGGTGTGGCCTCCCTAATGCTAATTCTTTCGCCGATATTTTTTATTAATTCCAAAACGTGTCTTCGTGGATTTTCAGATCATTCCGAGAACTTCTATTTCTGCACAAAAATAACACCATGGCAATTCTGCTGAAAACAACGTCAGTCCAGGTTAGTTCCATTCAAATCATGCAGGTTAGATTCTAAAACAAGGGCAAAAGTGTTTGGAAAAGTAGATACATTGGAGACGTATCATATGCTATGTTCCAAACAGTGGTATCAGAGCCAGATCTATGCATATATGATATGCACGAGTAGAACACAAAGAGTTGTGGATGGTGATAGTCATACTACTTACCACCAATGTCTTATTTTGATTCGGCGGTATTGTTGGATGAAGCAGCCCGGACCAACCTTACATGACCATGTTCATGAGACCGGTTCCATCGACAGACATGCAACTTGTTTTGCATAAAGGTGGTTGGCGGGTGTCTGTTTCTCCAACTTTAGTTGAATCAAATTTGACTACAACTGGTCCTTGTTGAAGGTTAAAACCGCAAACTTGACGAAACATCATTGTGGTTTTGATGCATAGGTAAGAACGGTTCTTACTAGAAGCCTGTAGCAGCCACGTAAAACTTGCAACAACAAAGTAGAGGATGTCTAACTTGTTTTTGCAGGGCTTGTTGTGATGTGATATGGTCAAGACATGATGTGATATACGTTGTTGTATGAGATGGTCATGTTTTGTAGAAGTTATCGGCAACTGGCACGAGCCTTATGGTTATCGCTTTATTGTATGAAATGCAATCGCCATGTAATTGCTTTACTTTATCACTATGCGTTAGCAATAGTTGTAGAAGCAATAGTTGGTGAGACGACAACGACGCTAGGATGGAGATCAAGGTGTCAAGCCGGTGACGATGGAGATCATGACGTTGCTTTGGAGATGGAGTTCAAAGGCACAAGTTGATGATGGCCATATCATGCCACATATTTTGATTGCATGTGATGTTTATCTTTTATGCATCTTATTTTTCTTAGTACGAAGGTAGCATTATAAGATGATCCCTTACTTAAATTTCAAGGTATAAGTGTTCTCCCTGAGTTTGCACCGTTGTGACAGTTCGTCGTGCCGAGACACCACGTGATGATTGGGTGTGATAAGCTCTACGTTCACATACAATGGGTGCAAGATGGTTTTGCACGTGCGGAATACTCGGGTTAAACTTGACGAGCCTAGCATGTACATACATGGCCTCGGAACACTGGAGACCGAAAGGTCGAACGTGAATCATATAGTAGATATGATCAACATAGAGATGTTCACCATTGAAAACTACTCCATCTCACGTGATGATCGGACATGGTTTAGTTGATATGGATCACGTGATCATTTAGATGACTCAACGGATGTCTATCTAAGTGGGAGTTCTTATGTAATATGATTAACCAAACTTAATTTATCATGAACTTAGTCTTGATAGTATTTACATATCTATGTTATAGATCAATAGCTCGTGTATAACTCCCTTGTTTTATTTTGGATATGTTCCTAGAGAAAACTAAGTTGAAAGATGATAGTAGCAATGATGCGGACTGGATCCGTGATCTGAGGATTATCCTCGTTGCTGCAAAGAATAATTATGTCCTTGATGCACCGCTAGGTGACAGACCTATTGCAGGAGCAGATGTAGACATTATGAACACTTGACAAGCTTGGTATGATGACTACTTGATAGTTTAGTGCACCATGCTTTAGGGCTTAGAACCAGGAATTCAAAAACATTTTGAACGTGGAGCATATGAGATGTTCCAAGAGTTGAAAATGGTATTTCAGACTCATGCCCATGTCAAGAGGTATGATACCTCTGACAAGTACTTTGCCTACAAGATGGAGGAGAATAGCTCAACTAGTGATCATGTGCTAAGAATGTCTGGGTACTACAATTGCTTGAATCAAGAGGGAGTTAATCTTCCAGATAAGATAGTGATTAATAGAGTTCTCTGATACGTCTCCAACGTATCTATAATTTTTGATCGTTCCATGCTATTTTATTATCTGTTCTGGATGTTAATGTGCTTTATTTTACACTTTTATATTACTTTTGGGACTAACCTATTAACCCAAGGCCCAGTGCAAATTGTTGTTTTTTGCCTATTTCAGTGTTTCGTAGAAAAGGAATATCAAACGGAATCCAAACGGAATGAAACCTTCGGGAACGTGATTTTTGGAACAAACGTGATCCAGAGGACTTGGAGTGGACGTCAAGAAACAAACGAGGAGTCCACGAGGAAGGGGGCGCGCCCTCCCCCTCGTGGCTCAACCGACCTACTTCTTCCTCCTATATATACGCATATACCCTCTGAGGGAGTCCTAGATTAGGGGGTATCCGGACAGCCGGACTATATCCTTTGGTCGGACTGTTGGACTATGAAGATACAAGATTAAAGACTTCGTCCCGTGTCCGGATGAGACTCTCCTTGGCGTGGAAGGCAAGCTTGGCAATACGAATATGTAGATCTCCTTCCTTGTAACCGACTCTGTGTAACCCTAGCCCCCTCCGGTGTCTATATAAATCGGAGGGTTTAGTCCGTAGGACCAACGACAACAATCATACCATAGGCTAGCTTCTAGGGTTTAGCCTCTTCGATCTCGTGGTAGATCAACTCTTGTAATACTCATATCATCAAGATCAATCAAGCAGGAGTAGGGTTTTACCTCCATCGGGAGGGCCCGAACCTGGGTAAAAACATCGTGTCCCCCGTCTCCTGTTACCATCCGCCTAGACGCACAGTTCGGGACCCCCTACCCGAGATCCGCCAGTTTTGACACTGACATTGGTGCTTTCATTGAGAGTTCCTCTGTGTCGTCATCATTAGGCTTGATGGCTCCTTCAATCATCGATAGTGATGCAGTCCAGGGTGAGACTTTTCTTCCCGGACAGATCTTTGTATTCGGCGGCTTCGCACTGCGGGCCAACTCGCTTGGCCATCTGGAGCAGATCGAGAGTTATGCCCCTGGACACCAGGTCATGTTTGGAAGCTTAAACTACACGGCCGACATCCGCGGAGACTTGATCTTCGACGGATTCGAGCCCCTGCCGAGTGCGCTGCATGGTCACGATGAGCATGATTTAGCTCTACCATCGGACAGTGTTCAGGAGACCGCACCGGCAACCGCTCCGACTCTCAATTCGGAGCCAATTGCGCCATCCATGGACGGGTGGATAGACCCTGCCACGGAGGACGCATTCTCAGCGGCGATCGAGCCAAGTATCGACCTTACCCTTCACGAAAGCCGTGACGCCAAATTGCCGGATTCTTCCCCGGCCACGGACTCCGAACCGCCTGCGCCCGTGCCTATCGAATCCGACTGGGCGCCGAACATGGAGTTCACCTCCGCGGATATCTTTCAGCACCCGCCCTTCAGCGACATACTGAACTCATTAAGGTCTCTCTCCTTGTCAGGAGAGTCCTGGCCGAACTATGTCCGGCAGGATTGGGACGTGGATGACGAAGAAATTCGCCGCCCACTGACCACCCACTTAGTAGCCACTGTCGACGATTTAACCGACACGCTCGACTTCGACCCCGAAGACATCGATGGTATGGACGACGATGCAGGAGATGAACAGGAACCACTGCCCACAGGGCACTGGACGCCCACTTCATCATATGATGTATACATGATGGACACACCCAAAGAAAATGACGACGAGGAACGGAAGTACGCATGGAAGGATCGTTCCCTCGAGAAGCAGTCAAAGCGGCGGCATAAGCGCCGCTCCAAATCCTGCCTCGGCAGAAACAACGATCATATAGACCCAGCGATAGAGCAGGGTGAGCCAGCAGACGACAAGCACGGCATTGAACCACCGTCCGACCATGGCAACACGGAGAATCAAACCGAACAACCCGACTCCATCGAAGATAACAGTCCGGATGACATCACACCGGACAAGCACCCGGAGCAACAGAATACCCATCAAAGGCTTGTTGCCACTGCGAGGAGTCTGAAAAAGCAGAAGCAAAGGCTCAGGGCTGCACAAGACACACTTAGAATTAGATGGAGTAAAGTACTCAACACTGCAACAAAGTACGGCTGTAGTCACCACACAAAGAGCTACCCAAAGCGAAAGTTGCTACCTGAATTCGATGAGGAGGCCTTAGATCCCCCGCAATCAAAAAACAAAATAGCCATCCGGTCGGATAGACGACCTCGTGGCCAACATAGAGCGGCAAACGACGCCGCACACAAGCTAGTACGCGATCCACGTGAGGGCTCGCATCGAAAGGACGGCGCAACCAGATCCATCTACAGGCCAAGCAAGCGCGCTTCAGCACGCAATGCAACACAACAAAAATCTGAACACCATGGTACACCCAAATACAGGGGTGCCGCACACCCCCTATGTTTCACCGATGAGGTGCTGGACCATGAATTTCCAGAGGGATTCAAACCCATAAACACAGAGGCGTACGATGGAACGACAGACCCTGGGGTATGGATTGAGCACTACATCCTCCATATCCACATGGCTCGAGGAGACGATCTCCATGCCATCAAGTACTTACCCCTCAAGCTCAAAGGGCCAGCTCGGCACTGGCTTCAAAGCCACCCCGGAAACTCCATTGGAAGCTAGGAAGAGCTCGAAGACGCTTTTCGGGCAAATTTTCAAGGGACCTATGTCCGACCACCGAATGTAGACGATTTAAGTCATATAACTCAACAACCCGGAGAGTCAGCCCGAAAGCTTTGGAACATGTTTCTCACTAAAAAGAACCAAATAGTCGACTGTCCGGGCGCCGAAGCCTCAGCAGCTTTCAAGCACATCGTTCGAGATGAATGGCTTGCCAGACACCTCGGCCAAGAAAAAGCCAAGAACAATGGCAGCATTAACAAGCCTCATGACCCGCTTTTGCG
Organism: Triticum aestivum; assembly: GCF_018294505.1. Lineage (NCBI taxonomy): Eukaryota > Viridiplantae > Streptophyta > Magnoliopsida > Poales > Poaceae > Triticum > Triticum aestivum. Next base: position 438,193,899 of record NC_057806.1, on the reverse strand, counting down.
CGGGCGAGGACAGCTGGTTAGCCCGATGCAACACCAGCGACCCAAGTACATCCGAAGTCAGGGACGGAAACGGGAAGCCACGACGCAGCAAAAACAAGCGCCAGAATAAAGAAGACAGCCCGAGGAGCACGGCGGTAAAACGCAGGATTCAGAAGCTCTCGGCCAGGTCAGCAAAAGCTGTCCTCCAAAGGCAACAGAGACAAACTGTCCAGCCTGAACAAGATTCTGGACAAACTATGTCAGATCCACAACACCCCCGATAAACCTGCAAATCATACCCATAGAGAATGTTGGGTCTTCAAGCAGTCCGGCAAACTCAACGCCGAACACTAGGGGCGGGATACACCAAGCGAAGACAAGGACGAGCCTCACAAGCAAAGCACTGGGGAATAGAAGAAATTCCCACCAGAAGTCAAAACAGTAAACGTGTTACACGTGATGAAGGGGAGAAACAAAGCGGCACTCCTAGAGACACATACCCAGGGCCTATCACCGCGGAGTTCTGCCACTGGTCGTCCAAACCGATCACCTTTGACCATCAAGATTACTCGGCAAGTATCCGGCATGCAGGATTGGCTGCCTTGGTGTTAGACCCGATAATTGACGGATACCACTTCACACGAGTCCTGATGGACGGCGGCAGTAGTTTAAACCTGATATATCAGGACACAGTCCGCAAAATGGGGATAGACCCAACAAAAAGCAGCCATAGCAATACTACCTTTAAAGGAGTAACGCCAGGCCCAAAAGCCCATTGTACGGGCTCCCTGCTACTAGAGGTTATATTCGGCTTTCCTGATAACTTCCGCAGTGAAAATTTAACCTTCCACATCACTCCGTTCCAAAGTGGCTATCAAGCACTACTCGGACATGAAGCTTTCGCTCGCTTTAACGCAATACCGCATTTCGCTTCTCTCATGCTTAAGATGCCCGGTCCACGTGGCATCATTACAGTAAATGGAAATATTGAGCGCTCCTTGCGCGCGGAAGACCGTGCGGCTGCCTTGGCAACCGCACACTAGATGACCTCACCAACTAGAGCATCTGACAGGTCGTTAAGACTACGGACACGGTTAGACGAGTCCGGTGCAGCTATATATAATTGATACAGGTTTGATGGCTATACCCCTACAACAACACAAGGGGCTCAACGCGTGTGAACAAGTGACAATTAGGCTCAACTTTACTCATCTGGAACTATACATGGTTTATTTAGTACAACCTACATTTTGCACGACAACTTTTCAACTAAGTTCCTCTCTTTTTCAGATGACCATCGTGCTACACCCATCCAGGATACAACACAACGGAGACACAGGCGCAGACGTGCAGCAGGGACCCGTTCCAAGGATTCTTTTTAGATTAAGACCCTGCTTAAACCTTTTTTACTATCTCTTGTTGATACACATCCCCCGGATTCTCAGTACAACTGAGAAGGATGCTGATGTATTGGCATGTGGCCACGTCAGAATATTGCACGTACCTGGACACCAGGGGCTTGTTACAAAGGGCATTGTTTAGCCCGGTTTACATCATAAAGACCGAATACCTTAGGGAGTGTTCGGCGTCGCGAGTTTGGCCTTATATGCATCAGCTCCGAATCATGTCTTTGGTCAAATGTTGGGTTTGCCCGGCTCCTGTGTTTTGTTGCCTTACGTTCCGCTCTATCGGCTAAGGCGGCACCAGGAGAACTACTCCGATTGTGCCCTAGTTCATCCGAACGAGCACCTCAATAGAGAAAGCCGAAAACTGACTGTCATGATATAGCGTGAGACTGGTCAACCACTCGATGACCTAGCGGAATCTTCGGGATTCCTCCGCCTTAACGAAGGGCCGTTTCTCGGCCAGGCATGTACGCGCCCAGAATTCGGATGAGCGCGGAGCAACCAGGGGCTATATAGTAGCCCCACTGTCAAACTCCTCTGGCTAAGTGAAAGTGTTAAAGCATTATAGTCCGATTGCCTAGTTCGCTGTGCTATCACCTCCTTAATGAAACAAGACGTTGGATCAAGTGTGAACATGCGTCTTCTGTGAGCACCCCCGCATTATATGCGTGGGGGCTGAAGCCGACAACTGCCATCTTTCAGGTTATATACATATATACTTAAACGGCCGCACAGGAGGCATCGTAGTACTTTCGGGCAAAAGTATAAATACAACCTTGATAAACTCAATAAAATATTGTTTTTACAATGGGAATACATGTCACTCAAACATAATATTCTTCGAGCACTGAGCCTCTATCGAAAGAGCGCCATCAAGAACTTCTTCAAAGTAGTGCTCGGCAGCCACTCGGCCTATGGCCGAACCCTGTGCCGCAACAGTGGTGGAATCCATCTCCGCCCAGTATGTTTTGACACGGGCAAGGGCCATCCGCGAGCCTTCTATGCACGCCGACCTCTTTACAGCATCGATGTGTGGCACAGCACCAAGGAATTGTTGCACTAAGCTAAAGTAGCTATTTGGCCTTGGCCCTCTCGGTCACAGATGATCCACAACGGACCTCATGGCAAGTCCGGATAATTTATGGAGCTCGGCCAACTCGGCCATTTGCTCATTCAACAGCAGCGGACGGGCTGGAGCATGAAACTGTGACCAAAACAGTTTTTCCACTTCGTGATCCTTCCGATCCTTGAAGTACTCAGCCGCATCAACAGCACTTGCAGCCAAATCCACGTAGGCGTCCGCAGAACTCCATAGCCGGTCCAGAGGTGCATACTTCGGATCCTCGAACTTAGTCCGCAACAAGAAGGGCTCCCCAGATACAATATAAGCAGCTTGATGTAGCTCCTCCTTCGTCACTCTAATTTTGGAGAAGGCTTCCTTGGCAGCCACCTGGGCCTTTTCCAGGTCCGTCGCCTTCGCCCAGTTTTCTTCTTCAAGAAGCTGGTAACGGTCAGCAGCATCTTTTAACTCCATAGCCATCTTGGCTATTTTTTCTTTGCTCTCACAATGCGCAGCCTATTCGACCCTTAACTCTTCGGCCGCCTTCAAAGCGGCCGCATTGCTACTCCTTGCTTGCTCCTTGGCTCGGGCAAGTTCCGCCCGAAGGGTCTCCACGGTGGCAGCTCCATCTGCAGTCACAACATATTAAAGATACTGGCATCATGCTGCTCTTATTATGTGACAATCACCAGAAAAATCACCTACCCTATGCCTCGTCAAGCCGCTTGTTAACAAGTACGATGTTGGCATCTGCCGCATCCAGTTGCCGCCTTAGTTCGGCAAACCCATCGGTCCGGCTAGCCACCGGAGCTTCAACCACCTGCACATAAAGGCGGTCTGGTTATTACCTGGGACTATGATCCTCTGTTTGCCGCCGTTTTCGACGACAACCAGAGTCTCAGGGGCTACTATCTACACAAGGCACATCTAAAAATGTGCGGTACTGTCAACAATGTACATCATTTCGTGTACCTCAAAACCCGTTAGTAGACTCATAAAGGCTTCATGCAACCCGCTTTCGGCGGACGAAATCCTTTCAATCACCATACCCATCAACGTGCGGTGCTCTTCTGAGATAGCCGCTTGCTCTAGCAGATCCCTCAGTACGTCCGGCCGCACACCAGACGGTGCCAGACTCTTTTGATTGCTCTCTTCAAGAGCCGGATACTGAGGACTTCGGGTGGCCATAGGATTACCTTCTGGCCTTGCCAGATCAGGAGAAACCCTCCACGACGACACCTCGGAGTCGCCCGCCTCGTGAGGCGGTGTGGCAGGGGGAGGCGTTTCGCTCTCCATCATCTCCGGAAGAAGATCCCCTGAAGACGAGCTCTGCTGAGAAGGGCTAAGATCCGAACTGCAAGATAAATGCTTCGATTATTCTCCTCAGAAGTAAAGCGAGATATTTTCATTATTAAGTACCCTTTTACTTACAGCTCGTTGGAGGGCTGATCCCTTCGAGGGCATAGTGCGGCCAGGGTATCCCCCAGGGCAGAACCCTTTGGCGGAGATTTCTTCCCCCGTTTGGAGACCATTGTCTCCGGGTCCTCAGAGGCGGTTCTCTTCCTTCCCTGGGGAGAGGAAGTTTCAGTTCCTCCTCCCCGGCTAACCTCCTTCGTGGAGGCGCTAGCCTCCTTGTTCCCCCCTAAATCTTCTCCTGAGGGCGCTTAATAAGGCGCGATCTCCAGCATCCTGGTTAGCACGGGATTTGGTGAGATCTCAGGGAGGGGGGCCGGACACCTGATCAACTTTGCCTTTGCTATCCAATCCTAGTCAAAGAGAGGCTTTTTAGGACAACGTTGCGATAAATAAACGGACAGTGTGTTCGGGTGCGGGTCTACATACTTGGGTATCCGGGCGATTGCAGCTCAGACCTGCATCTTCAGTGATGTCCGGACACATTATTTGTGGTCTGAAGAACAATTTGTACATCTCTTCATGCGTCATGCCAAGGAAATGTTGAATAGCTCGTAGTCCTTCTAGGTTGAATTCCCACATGCGAAGGGGCTAGCGTTTGCAAGGCTGGACTTGACGAACTAGCATAACTTGCACTACCATAACCAGACTGAAATCTCTCACAAAGAGATCTCGGATACGGCTTTGCAGTATTGGCATGTCCTTGGCTGGACCCCAACTCAGCCCCCTGCTGATCCATGACATCAGTTGTGGTGGGGGGCCTGAGCGAAAGGTGGGGGCAGCTACCCACTTAGCACTTCGGGGAGCTGTGATGTAGAACCACTCCCGCTACCACAATTCGGACACCTCTGGGAAGCAACCCTCAGGCCATGGAGCGTCAACAATTTTGCTTATTAAAGCGCCTCCGCATGCTACGTGCTGCCCCTCGATTATCTTCGGCTTCACATCGAAGGTCTTGAGCCACAGGCCGAAGTGAGGGGTAATGCGGAGGAAGGCCTCACATACGACAAAAAATGTTGAGATGTGAAGAAGGGAATCCGGGGCCAGATCGTGAAAATCTAGCCCATAACAGAACATAAGACCCCTAACAAAGGGATCCAGAGCGAGGCCTAGTCCTCGGAGGAAGTGGGAGACGAACACGACTCTCTCGTTGGGTTCGGGAGTAGGGACGACCTGGCCTCGGGCAGGCAGCTGATGCGAAATTTCGGCGATCAGATATCTGGCCTCTCTCAACCTCTTGATGTCCTCCTTCGTGACGGAGGAAGGCATCCACCGACCTTGAAGGTTGGATGCGGACATAGTTGAAGGTCCGAAGCACCTGACCTGAGTTTTGGGTGTTAGAACTCGAGGCGGGGGAAGGATTTGATTAAGCATGAGAGAGAAAAAGAAAAAGCCTTGTCCCCTTTATAAAGAGGGTGAATATCAAGCGTCCTACTCGTGGCCATTTGGGACTTGCCTAAGATCTAGGAGTCCTACCAATAGGCACGGTTGGGTTACCCACATCCGTATTGATGAGAATCCCGTAATAAAGGGGACACGATCTTTGCTTCGACAAGACGTGCCAAGGAAACCGCCTCGCGAAACATGCTGAGATTGGTTATAAAAAACGATTCAAATAAAGACCTGGCTGTGGTGTGATGTCGCACTATGGGGTACGTCAGCAGATTAGATTTATGGAAATATTATTCTCTCTACGGTGGTATGTGGAACTTGTTTTGCAGAGCCGGATATGATCCTCATGTTCAAAATCTTCTATGAAGTATTCAGAGGAGGAACCTGCCTTGCAATGCCGAAGACAATCTGTGTGCCGGACTCATCGTCATTGAAGCCTGGTTCAGGGGCTACTGAGGGAGTCCTGGATTAGGGGGTATCTGGACAGCTGGACTATATCCTTTGGCCGGACTGTTGGACTATGAAGATACAAGATTGAAGACTTCGTACCGTGTCCGGATGGGACTCTCCTTGGCATGGAAGGCAAGCTTGGCAATACAGAGATGTAGATCTCCTTCCTTGTAACCGACTCTATGTAACCCTAGCCCCCTCCGGTGTCTATATAAACCGGAGGGTTTAGTCCGTAGGACCAATGACAACAATCATACCATAGGCTAGCTTCTAGGGTTTAGCCTCTTCGATCTCGTGTTAGATCAACTCTTGTAATACTCATATCATCAAGATCAATCAAGTAGGAGTAGGGTTTTACCTCCATCGAGAGGGCCCGAACCTGGGTAAAAACATCGTGTCCCCCGTATCCTGTTACCATCCGCCTAGACGCACAGTTCGTGAGCCCCTACCCGAGATCCGCCGGTTTTGACACCGACACCCTGAAAACATCTAGGAGCACCACGGAACCCTATTTCCACCACCGCAACCTTCTGTACCCAAGAGATCCCATCTTGGTGCCTTTTCCGGAGCTCCGCCGGAGGGGGCATCGATCACGGAGGGCCTCTACATCAACTCCATGGCCCCTCCGATGATGTGTGAGTAGTTTACTTCAGTCCTTCGGGTCCATAGTTATTAGCTAGATGGCTTGTTCTCTCTCTTTGAATCTCAATACAAGGTTCTCCTCGATCTTCTTGGAGATCTATTTGATGTAACTCTTTTTGCGGTGTGTTTGTCGAGATCCGATGAATTGTGGGTTTATGATCAAGTCTATCTATGAACAATATTTGATTCTTCTCTGAAACCTTTTATGCATGATTGGTTACCTTTGCAAGTCTCTTCGAATTATCAGTTTGGTTTGGCCTACTAGGTTGATCTTTCTTGCAATGGGAGAAGTGCTTAGCTTTGGGTTCAATCTTGCGGTGCTTGATCCCAGTGACAGAAAGGGAAATGACATGTATTGTATTGTTGCCATCGAGGATAAAAAGATGGGGTTTATTTCATATTGCTTGAGTTTATCGCTGTACATCATGTCATCTTACCTAATGTGTTACTCTGTTCTTATGAACTTAATACTCTAGATGCATGCTGGATAACGGTCGATATGTGGAGTAATAGTAAGTAATAGTAGTAGATGCAGGCAGGAGTCGGTCTACTTGTCACGGACGTGATGCCTATATACATGATCATGCCCAGATATTCTCATAATTATTCGCTTTTCTATCAATTGCTCGACAGTAATTTGTTCACCCACTGTAATACTTATGCTATCTTGAGAGAATCCACTAGTGAAACCTATGGCCCCCGGGTCTATTCTCCATCATATGAATCTTCCGTCAACAAGCTATTTCTATTACCTTTTATTTTGCAATCTTTACTTTTAATCTTTATCATAAAAATACCAAAAATATTATCTTATCATCTCTATCAGATCTCACTCTCGTAAGTGACCATGAAGGGATTGACAACCCCTTTATCGCGTTGGTTGCGAGGTTCTTATTTGTTTGTTTAGGTACGAGGGACTTGCGTGTGGCCTCCTACTGGATTGATACCTTGGTTCTCAAAAACTGAGGGAAATACTTACGCTACTTTGCTGCATCACCCTTTCCTCTTCAAGGGAAAACCAAGACAGTGCTCAAGAGGTAGCAAGAAGGACTTTTGGCGCCATTGCCGGGGATATCTACGCACAAGTCAAGACATACCAAGTACCCATCACAAACTCTTATCCCTCGCATTACATTATTTGACATTTGCCTCTCGTTTTCCTCTCCCCCACTTCACCCTTGCAGTTTTATTCGCCCTCTTTTTCTGTTCCCCTTCTCTTTTCTAGTTCACCTCTTGTTGCTTGTTTCTTGTTTGCTTGTGTGTTAGGTTGCTTGCTTCGTCGTTATGGCTAGTCCTTTATCTGCCCCTTTGTCTCCCGAGTTTGAAGTTCTTCACTTCAAGCAAAGACAAGGAGAAAATTTAAAAGATGCTTGGTTTAGGATGATGTAATCTTATCTTAATTGCACCCTAGAGGTGAATTTTAGAATTTAATTTCACAATTTTTATGTTGGGCTGAATATGTCGCATAGACAACTCTTGGATTGCGTTGCCAAAGGGAATTTTATCAAAATTGATCCTAGTATTTCTCATGAAATCATAGAGGGAATAGTGGGAGCACTACCTCCACAAAAGGGGTCACATAATACCCAGGAAGAGACACAAGTTTTTGAGAAGATTTGTGAAGTAACAAAATTTTTACAAAAATCTCTTGAACCTCTCAAGAGTGTCAGCGGAAATCTTCACCACATGAATATGTTAATTACCCTTTGCAATAAGCAGTTGGATTCTTTAGATCTAAAAAAATTCGAATATGAAGGGAAGCGTAAGGAACCTCCCGGATTCGAGCATGACTCCGCTAAGAAAATTAAACCAAAGATGACAATACCTAGATCTATCCTTGCTTTTATGCCTAGCTAGGGGCGTTAAACGATAGCGCTTGTTGGGAGGCAACCCGATTTTATTTTTGTTCCTTGCTTTTTGGTTCTGTTTATTAATAAATAATACATTTAGACTCTGTTTAGATGTGTTTTTATGCTTTTAATTAGTGTTTGTGCCAAGTAGAACCTTTGGGAAGACTTGGGGAAAGCCTTTGCGATCTTGCTGTAAAAAACAGAAACTTTAGCACTCACGAGATTTGTTGAATTTTTTTACTGGAGAGTGATATTTAGTTAATTATTTTTGCAGATGATTAATAGATAAATTCCTCACTTCAAGAAATTTAGTTTAGAATTTTTTGGGTTCCAGAAGTATTCGAAACCTACAGATTACTACAGACTGTTCTGTTTTTGACAGATACTGTTTTTCGTGTGTTGTTTGCTTATTTTGATGAATCTATGGCTAGTAATAGAGTTTATGAACCATAGAAAAGTTGGAATACAGTAGGTTTAACACCAATAAAAATAAATAATGAGTTCATTACAGTACCTTGAAGTGGTGGTTTGTCTTCTTTTACTAACGGAGCTCACGAGATTTTCTTTTAAGTTTTGTGTTGTGAAGTTTTCAAGTTTGGGTAAAGATTTGATGGATTATGGAACAAGGAGAGGCAAGAGCCTAAGCTTGGGGATGCCCAAGTCACCCCAAGGTAAAATACAAGGACAACCAAAATCCTAAGCTTGGGGATGCCCCGGAAGGCATCCCCTCTTTCGTCTTAGTCCATCAGTAACTTTACTTGGAGCTATATTTTTATTCACCACATGATATGTGTTTTGCTTGGAGCGTCTTGTATGATTTGAGTCTTTGATTTTTAGTTCACCACAATCATCCTTCATGTACACACCTTTTGGGAGAGACACACATGAATCGGAATTTATTAGAATACTCTATGTGCTTCACTTATACCTTCTGAGCTAGATAATTTTGCTCTAGTGCTTCGCTTATATCTTTTAGAGCACAGTGGTGGTTGTATTTTATAGAAATTATTGATCTCTCATGCTTCACTTATATTATTTTGAGAGTCCCTTAGAACATCATGGTAATTTGCTTTGGTTATGAATTTAGTCCTAATATGATAGGCATCCAAGATCGGTATAATAAAAACTTTCATAAAAAGTGCATTGAGTACTAGGAGAAGTTTGATACTTGATAATTGTTTTGAGATATAAAGGTGGTAATATTAGAGTGTGCTAGTTGAGTAGTTGTGAATTTGAGAAATACTTCCGTTGAAGTTTGCAAGTCCCGTAGCATGCATGTATGGTGACCGTTGTGTAACAAATTTGAAACATGAGGTGTTATTTGATTGCCTTCCTTATGAGTGGTGGTCGGGAACGAGCGATGGTCTTTTCCTACCAATCTATCCCCCTAGGAGAATGCGTGTAATGCTTTGTTTTTGATGACCTGTAGATTTTTGCAATAAGTATGTGAGTTCTTTATGACTAATGTTGAGTCCATGGATTATACGCACTCTCGCCCTTCCATCATTGCTAGCCTCTTCGGTACCATGCATTGCCCTTTCTCATCTTGAGAGTTGGTGCAAACTTCGCCGGTGCATCCAAACCCCGTGATATGATATGCTCTATCACACATAAACCTCCTTATATCTTCCACAAAACAGCCACCATACCTACCTATTATGGCATTTCCATAGCCATTCCGAGATATATTGCCATGCAACTTTCCACCGTTCCATTTATCATGACACACATCATCATTGTCATATTGCCTTGCATGATCATGTAGTTGACATCGTATTTGTGGCAAAGCCACCATTCATAATTTTTCATACATGTCACTATTGATTCATTGCCCTTCCCGGTACACCACCGTAGGGCATTCATATAGAGTCATACTTTATTCTAGTATCGACTTGTAACCATTAAGTTGTAAATAAATAGAAGTGTGATGATCATCATTAATAGAGCATTCTCCCAGATAAAAAAGAGAAAGGCCAAATTAAAAAGGAAGCCCCCCCCCCCAAAAAAATATATAAAAAGGGGCAATGCTACTATCCTTTTTTCCACACTTGTGCTTCAAAGTAGCACCATGATCTTTATGGTAGAGAATCTCTTGTTTTGTCACTTTCATATACTAGTGGGAATTTGTCATTATAGAACTTGGCTTGTATATTCCAACAATGGGCTTCCTCAAATGCCCTAGGTCTTCGTGAGCAAGCAAGTTGGATGCACACCCACTTAGTTTCTTTTGTTGAGCTTTCATACATTTATAGCTCTAGTGCATCCGTTGCATGGCAATCCCTACTCCTTGCATTGACATCAATAGATGGGCATCTCCCTAGCCCATTGATTAGCCGTGTCGATGTGAGACTTTTTTGTCTTCTCCACATAACCCCCATCATCATATTCTATTCCACCCATAGTGCTATATCCATGGCTCGCGCTCATGTATTGCGTGAAAGTTGAAAAAAGTTTGAGATTACTAAAGTGTGAAATAATTGCTTGGCTTGTCGTCGGGGTTGTGCATGATGAGAGCATTCTTGTGTGACGAAAACGGAGCATGACCAAACTATATGATTTTGTAGGGATGAACATTCTTTTGCCATGTTATTTTGAGAAGACATAATTGCTTAGTTAGTATGCTTGAAGTACTATTATTTTTATGTCAATATTAGACTTTTGTCTTGAATCTTTCGGATCTGAATATTCATGCCACAATAAGAGAATTACATTGAGAATTATTCTAGGTAGCATTCCACATCAAAATTTCTGTTTTTATCATTTACCTACTCAAGGACGAGCAGGAATTAAGCTTGGGGATGCATGATACATCTCCAACGTATCTATAATTTTTGATTGTTCCATACTATTATATTATCTGTTTTGGATGTTAATGGGCTTTATTTTACACTTTTATATTATTGTTGGGACTAACCTATTATCCCAAGGCCCAGTGCAAATTGCTATTTTTTTTGCCTATTTCAGTGTATCGCAGAAAAGGAATATCAAACGGAATGAAACCTTCGGGAACGTGATTTTTGGAACAAACGTGATCCATAGGACTTGGAGTGTACGTCAAGAAACAAACAAGGAGTCCACGAGGCAGGGGAGCGCGCCTACCCCCCTGGGCGCGCCCTCCCCCTCGTGGGCCCCTCATGGCTCAACCGACCTACTTCTTCCTCCTATATATACTCATATACCCTGAAAACATCCAGGAGCACCACGGAACCCTATTTCCACCGCCGCAACCTTCTGTACCCAAGAGATACCATCTTGGGGCCTTTTCTGGAGCTCCGCCGGAGGGGGCATCGATCATGGAGGGCCTCTACATCAACTCCATGGCCCCTCCGATGATGTGTGAGTAGTTTACTTCAGACCTTCGGGTCCATAGTTATTAGCTAGATGGTTTCTTCTCTGTCTTTGAATCTCAATACAAAGTTCTCCTCGATCTTCTTGGAGATCTATTCGATGTAACTCTTTTTGCGGTGTGTTTGTCGAGATTCGATGAATTGTGGGTTTATGATCAATTCTATCTATTGCTCGACAGTAATTTGTTCACCCATCGTAATACTTATGCTATCTTGAGAGAAGCCACTAGTGAAACCTATGGCACCCGGGTCTATTCTCCATCATATTAATCTTCCGTCAACAAGTTATTTCTATTACCTTTTATTTTGCAATATTTACTTTTAATCTTTATCATAAAATTACCAAAAAATTTATCTTATCATCTCTATCAGATCCCACTCTCGTAAGTGACCATGAAGGGATTGACAACCCCTTTATCATGTTGGTTGCGAGGTTCTTATTTGTTTGTGTAGGTACGAGGGACTTGCGGGTGGCCTCCTACCAGATTGATACCTTGGTTCTCAAAATTGAGGGAAATACTAACGCTACTTTGCTGCATCACCCTTTCCTCTTCAAGGGAAAACCAACGTAGTGCTCAAGAGGTAGCATTCTCTAGTCACCATCACCAAGTTACTAGAACTTCATGATGAACTATAATATTCAAGGTATAATGAAAACGATTCCCGAGCTCTTCGCGGTGCTGAAACTGGTGAAGGTAGAAATAAAGAAAGAGCATCAAGTGTTGATGGTTAACAAGACCACTAGTTTCAAGAAAAAAGGCAAAGGGAAAGAAAGGGAACTTCAAGAAGAATGGCAAGCAAGTTGTCACTCACAGGAAGAAGCCCAAAGCTGGACTAAAGCCTGAAACTGAGTGCTTCTACTGCAAAGGGACTGGTCACTGGAAACGGAACTGCCCCAAGTATTTGGCGGATAAGAAGGATGGCAAAGTAAACAAAGGTATATTTGATATACATGTTATTAATGTGTAATTTACTAGTGATCATAGTAACCCCTGGGCATTTGATACCACTTCAGTTTCTAAGATTAGTAAATCGATATAGGAGTTACAAAATGAGCAGAGACTAGTTGAGGACGAGGTAACGATGTGTGTTGGAAGTGACTCCAAGGTTGATAAGATCACCATCGCATACTCCCTCTACCTTTCGTATTAATGTTGAACCTAAATAAATGTTATTTGGTGTTTGCGTTGAGCATGAATATGATTGGATCATGTTTATTGCAATATAATTATTCATTTAAGTCAGAGAATAATTGTTGTTCCGTTTACATGAATAAAACCTCCAATGGTCATACACCCAATGTGAATGGTTCGTTGAATCTCGATTGTGGTTATACACATATTGCTAATATTGATGCCAAAAGATGTAAAGTTGATAATGATAGTGCAACATATTTGTGGCACTTCCGTTTAGGTCATATTGGTGTAAAGTTCACGAAGAAACTCCATGCAGATGGACTTTTGGAATCACTTGATTATGAATCATTTGATGCTTGCGAACCATGCCTCATGGGAAAGATGACAAATACTCTGTTCTCTAGAACAATGAAGCGAGCCACTGACTTATTGGAAATAATATGTACCGATGTATGCGGTCCAATGAGTGTTGAGGCTCGCGGCGGGTATCGTTATTTTCTGACTTTCACAGATGATTTAAGCAGATATGGGTATATCTACTAAATGAAACACAAGTCTGAAACTTTTGAAAAGTTCAAAGAATTTCATAGTGAAGTGGAGAATCATTGTAACAGGAAAATAAAGTTTCTACGATCTAATCGTGGATGCGAATATTTGAGTTACAAGTTTGGCCTTCATTTAAAACAATGTGGAATAGTTTCACAACTCACGCCACCTGGAACACCACATCGTAATGGTGTGCCCGAACATCGTAACCATACTTTATTAGATATGGTGCATTCAACGATGTCTCTTATCGATTTACCACTATCATTTTGGGCTTATGCATTAGAGATAGCTGCATTCACGTTAAAAAGGGGCACCATCTAAATCCGTTGAGACGACACCGTATGAACTGTGGTTTCGCAAGAAACCTAAGTTGTCGTTTCTTAAATTTTGGGGTTGCGATGTTTATGTGAAAAAGTTTCAACCTGATAAGCTCGAACCAAAATCGGAGAAGTGCATCTTCATAGGATACCCAAAAGAAACTGTTGGGTATACCTTCTGTCACAGATCCGAAGGCAAGATCTTTGTTACTAAGAATGGATCCTTTCTAGAGAAGGAGTTTCTCTTGAAAGAAGTGAGTGGGAGGAAACTAGAACTTGATGAGGTAACTGTACCTTCTCTCGAATTGGAAAGTTGCTCATCACGGAAAACCATTTCCGTGATGCCTACACCAACAAGAGAGGAGTATAATGATAATGATCATGAAACTTCAGATCAAGTTACTACCGAACATCGTAGACCAACCAAAGCACGTTCTGCACCAAAGTGGTGCAGTAATCCTGTTCTGGAAGTCATGTTACTAGACCATGACAAACCTACAAACTATGAGGAAGCGATGATGAGCCCAGGTTCCGCAAAATGGCTTGATGAGGCCATGAATTCTGAGATAGGATCCATGTATGAGAACAAAGTGTGGACTTTGGTGGACTTGCCAGATGATTGGCAAGCCATTGAGAATAAATGGATCTTCAAGATGAAGATGGACGATGATGGTAGTGTTACTATCTACAAAGCTCAAATTGTCGCAAAAATGTTTTTGACAAGTTCAAGGTGTTGACTACGATGATATTTTCTCACTCATAGCGATGCTTAAGTATGTCTGAATCATGTTAGCAATTGCCGCATTTTATGAAATCTGGCAAATGGATGTCAAAACTGCATTCCTTAATGGATTTCTTAAAGAAGAGCTGTATATGATGCAACCAAAGGTTTTTTCAATCCTAAAGGTACTAACAAAGTGTGCAAGCTCCAGCGATCTATCTATGGAACCGATGCAAGCATCTCGGAGTTGGAATATACACTTTGATGTGTTGATCAAAGCATATAGTTTTATACAGGCTTGCGGTGAAGCCTGTATTTGCAAGAAAGTGAGTGGGAGCACTACAACCTTTTTGATAAGTATATGTGAATGACATATTGTTGATCGGAAATGATGTAGAATTTTCTGGAAAGCATAAAGGAGTGTTTGAATGGAGTTTTTCAAAGAAATACCTCGCTGAAGCTTCTTACATATTGGGCATCAAGATCTATAGAGATAGATTAAGATGCTTGATAAGACTTTCGATGAGTACATACCTTGATAAGATTTTGAAGGAGTTCAAAATGGATCAGACAAAGAAGGAGTTCTTGCCTGAGTTGTAAGGTATGAAGTTGAGTAAGACTCAAAACCCGACCACGGCAGAAGATAGAGAGAGAATGAAAGTCATTCCCTATGCCTCAGGCATAGGTTCTATAAAGTATGCCATGCTGTATACCAGACCTATAGTGTACCTTACCATGAGTTTGGCAAGGGGGTACAATAGTGATCCAGGAGTAGATCACTGGACAACAGTCAAAACTATCCTTAGGTACCTAAAGAGGACTAAGGAAATGTTTCTCGGTTATGGAGGTGCCAAAGAGTTCATCGCAAGGAGTTACGTCAATGCAAGCTTTGACATTGATCCGGATGACTCTGAGTCTCAATCTGGATACATATTGAAAGTGGGAGCAGTTAGCTAGAGTAGCTCCGTGCAGAGCATTGTAGACATATAAATTTGCAAAATACATACGGTTTGAATATGGCAGACCCATTGACTAAACTTCTCACACAAACAAAACATGATCACACCTTAGTACTCTTTGGGTGTTAATCACATAGCAATGTGAACTAGATAATTGACTCTAGCAAACCCTTTGGGTGTTGGTCACATAGCGATGTGAACTATAGGTGTTAATCACATAAAGATGTGAACTATTGGTGTTAAATCACATGGCGATGTGAACTAGATTATTGACTCTAGTGCAAGTGGGAGACTGAAGGAAATATGCCCTAGAGGCAATAATAAAGTTGTTATTTATATTTCCTTATATCATGATAAATGTTTATTATTCATGCTAGAATTATTTTAACCAGAAACTTGATACATGTGTGGATACATAGACAAAACACAATGTCCCTAGTAAGCCTCTACTAGACTAGCTCGTTAATCAAAGATGGTTAAGTTTCCTAAACATAGGCATGTGTTGTCATTTGATGAACGAGATCACATCATTAGGAGAATGATGTGATGGACAAGACCCATCTGTTAGCTTAGCATAATGATCGTTAAGTTTTATTGATATTGCTTTCTTCATGACTTATACATATTCCTTTGACTATGAGATTATGCAACTCCCGGATACCAGAGGAATACCTTGTGTGCTATCAAACATCACAACGTAACTGGGTGATTATATAGATGCTCTATAGGTATCTCCAAAGGTGTTTGTTGGGTTGGCATAGATCGATATTAGGATTTGTCACTCCGAGTATCGGAGAGGTATCTCTGGGCCCTCTCAGTAATGCACATCATAATAAGCCTTGCAAGCAATGTGACTAATGAGTTAGTTACGGGAAGATGTATTATGGAATGAGTAAAGAGACTTGCCGGTAACGAGATTGAACTAGGTATGAAGATACTGATGATCGAATCTCAGGCAAGTAATATACCGATGACAAAGGGAATAACGTATGTTGTCATTACGGTTTGACCGATAAAGATCTTCATAGAATATGTAGGAACCAATATGAGAACCCAAGTTCCGCTATTGGTTATTGACCAGAGAGGTGTCTCGGTCATGTCTACATAGTTCTCGAACCCGTAGGGTCCGCACGCTTAACGTTTGATCATGATTTGTATTATATGAGTTATGTGATTTGGTGACCGAATGTTGTTCGGAGTCCCCGATGAGATCACATACATGATGAGGAGTCTTGAAATGGTCGAGAGATAAAGATTCATATATAGGACAATAGTATTCGGACACCGAAAGTGTTTTGGGGGTACCGGGTACGTATCGGGTCACCGGAAGGGGTTCCAGACAACACTCCGGGGCAGGTCCACAAATGCTCCTGGAGAACACCAAATCTAGGTCAGTAAGATGTATGTTTTCCTCACAAATTTTCTATGCATGTTAAAGGCCTTACCAGCCACAATTTGCTTCGCCTCGTGGATCTCCTGGCAGGTGTTTTGGGCTTCATCCCGGGCCTCCTGAGCACTTTGGAGGGTCTTAGCAAGTTCGGATTTTGATCCAAAATCTTGTGCTCTAAGGATTCACATTTGCTTATAGCATCCTTGAGCTCTTGCTGGACTTCCTCCACCCTTGACTCATGTCTTAGGTGGGCGGCTTGTTCCTCCTCCGCCTCTTTCTTGGCCTCGCCCAGCACGCTCTTGAGGGTATCGACCTCAGGTGCGGCAGCTATGAGCAAAGTTATAAGACTCATTCAGATGGCAAATTATTGCTGATATTACTTCAGAAGCATTTTCGGTATCACGTACCTTGCTTTTCCGCTAACTTCCGCCTCAGCTCAGATGCTTCGGTGGCATGGGTAGCTGATGCCAGCATCGCAGCATGTTTGGTTCAAATAGATATGTGTGTTAATCTCCTGATTGAGTCATTAGATCCTCTGTTCCGCCTTTCCTTGTGAATACCAAAACAGAGTCTCAGGGGCTACTATCTGTACACAGACACTTTTTTCATATAGCCAAAAGGTATTATATTACATACCTCAAAGCCTGTCAGAAGGCTAGTATAGGCCTCATTCAATCCGCTTTTGGCGGACCGAACCCTTTCAACCACTGTACCCATTAGGGTACTATGTTCTTCTACAATGGTGGCACTCTGAACTGCTTCCACAAGAGTATCCGGCGCCTCTGGATTGATAGAGGTCGTCAGTGGGATTTGTGCACCCCCTTCTTTCGAAGGAGGTTGCCCACCTGATCCCGGAGCTGTATTGGTCTCCGGAATAATATTTGGTCGGGGGCCGAATTGGGCATGGCCCCCGTCGTCAGTCTCCATGGGGGTCGATTCCCCCATGTTTTTGATAGCAGGGATATCACCCTCTAGCGCCACCGTGGCAGCTCCCTGCACTTCCCCCTGACCCGGAAGGGTCCTTCGAGATAACACTTCGGCATCATCCGTAGCTTTGGGGGAGGAGGTCGACGGAGGCGACCCGCTGTCCATCATGTTCCGGTCCAGCGAATTCCCCGTAGATGAGAATTGCTAGGGGAGGACGCATGCCGGGCTGCAGCACGTACTGCAGTATATTAATATCACAAAGCAGAAAGCCGGATAGATATATAAGTACAAGTGCCTTTGGGGGTACTTACGATCTGGCTAGGGGCTTCGGCCTGGGGCGCCATTCATCAGCGTCCCATTCAGAGTCGTCCGTGAGGGAGATTCTCCCTTTCTTGGACGCCTCCGCCTCTAGATCCGCGGAAGCCCCCCTTTTCTTCTTTCCCCCCTTAAGGGGAGATTTACTCTCTTCCTCCTCCCCTTCATCTTCGTCAGGGGAGGAGTGGGTCTCGGTGTCTTCGGACACTACGTCCAAAGCACCTTTACGGTGGAGGCCACTTTTGGCCTCCTTGCCCTTCTTCTTGGCACGCTTTTCCGGCGCCTGATATGGCACCGGAACCAGCATCCTCATTAACAGGGGGATGGCTGGGTCTTCGGGTAGCGCGGCCAGACAGTGGATCCGCTCCGCCTTCTTCGTCTAGATTGTGGGAAGAATGGTAAGCTTAGTAAGCACATTGGATTTGCAAATAATAAAGTTATCATAAAAACTTATGGGAGACTATGCATGAGTACAATCGAGGGCGAGATCCTCGGTTGTTTCTGGCCACGTCTTTTGGGTCTTGAATAGTAGCTTACACATGTCTTCGTGCTCCATGCCGAAGAATCACCGCAGGGTCCGGGGATCGACTGGGTCGAACTCCCACATGCGCTGGGTCCGGTCTTGGCAGGGGAGAATCCGGTGAAAGAGCATTACCTGGATCACGCTGGCAAGTCTGGTATTCTTGTCTACCATACTCTTGATGCGCTTCTGCAGCATCATCACCTCGCCGGGTGACGCCCAGTCGTGGCCCTTGTTGAGCCAGGATGTCAGCCGCAGTGGAGGCCCGGACTTGAACTCAGGAGGAGCGGCCCATGTGGAGTCACGGGGTTCTGTGATGTAGAACCACCCCTGCTGCCACCCCTTCATGGTCTCCACGAAGGTGCCTTTAGGCCAAGTGACATTGGGAAGCTTGCTCACCATTCCACTGCCGCACTCCACATGTTGACCGTCCACCACTTTTGGCTTCACATTGAAGACCTTGAGCCATAGGCCGAAGTGGGGAGGGATGCAGAGGAATGCCTCACATACGATGATGAACGCCGAAATGTTGAGGAAGGAATTCAGAGCTAGATCATGGAAATCTAGCCCGCAGTAAAACATAAGGCTGCGGACGAAAGGATGGAGGGTAAACCCTAATCCGCGGAGGAAATGAGGGATAAATACTACCCTCTCATGGGGCTTCGGAGTAAAGACGATCTGCTTCCTAACCGGAAGCCGGTGGGTGATTTCCTTTGCCAAGTACCCCGCTTCCCAGAGCTCCTTGATGTCCTCCTCCGTGACGGAGGAGGCCATCCACTTGCCCCGCGCTCCAGATCCGGACATGGCTAAAATGTTTTTTGGAGACGGAAGGGATCGAAGCTTGGGCTCTGGAGCTTGAGGGCGGATGGACTAAGGAAGAAGAAGGCGTGGGGTGAGAAGGTGGATTCTTATCTCCTTATAAAGGCAGTGAATATAGAGCATCCCCCCACGAGCCTTAAAACTCACCTATTCCCAAGGGGTCGTGCAGACGTCACGGTTGTATTACTCAAACCCGTATTGATGAAGATCCCGCGATAAGAGGACACGATCTCTGTTTTGACAAGACATGTCACCGGAGGCTGCATCTTGAAACGTGAAATGGGAGATTGAAAAGTGATTCGAAATAATAAAGAGGCCAGACGTAACGTCTCGCCAGCAAAAACTGTCAGTGAAGACATATCGTGTTTTTCGATCAAGTATTATGCCCTTGTGGCCGCGATATTGTGACTGTTAAACAGATCCCGACATAGTTCTTGTTGATCAACTACTTTGGAGTATTCGAAGGAGGAACCCACCTTGCAATGCCAAAGACAATCTGCGTGCCGGACACATCATCATTGAAGCTTGGTTCAGGGGCTACTGAGGGAGTCCTGGATTAGGGGGTCCTCGGGCGTCCGGGCTATGTAACATGGACTGGACTAATGGGTTGCGAAGATACAAGATAGAAGGCTTTCCCCCGTGTCCGGATGGGACTCTCCTTGGCGTGGAAGGCAAGCTTGGCGTGCGGATATGAAAATTCCTTTCTCTGTAAACTGACTTTGTACAACCCTAGCCCCCTCCGGTGTCTATATAAACCGGAGGGTTTAGTCCGTAGAGGCAATCATAATCACACATGCTAGAATTCTTAGGTTTAGCCATTATGATCTCATGGTAGATCAACTCTTGTAACCCCTATACTCATTAAAGTCAATCAAGCAGGACGTAGGGTATTACCTCCATCAAGAGGGTTCGAACCTGGGTAAACACCGTGTCCCTGTCTCCTGTTACCTTCGATCCTTAGATGCACAGTTCGGGACCCCTACCCGAGATTTGCCGGTTTTGACACTGACACTACCCCCGCTAAACTATATGGGCCTATTGGGCCAAGAGGGAAATGCAGCACCCAGCATGGGCTGTTGCACCCCCCTTGCTGGCTGAATAGGAAGGGGAAAGGAAAGGGGGAAGAGAGAAGGAAGGGGAGGCAATTCGGCCTCCCCTTCCCTCCCTCCTCTCTCCCCTTTCCTTCCCTCTCCGGAAAAGATGGTAAGAGGGGCGAATTGGACAAGGCCCCCAAGTAGGATTCCTCCTACCTGGGCGCCCCATGGCTGTCCCCCTCCCCTCCCACCTATATATATGTGGGGAGGGGGCGCCTAGAACACACAACAAACATTGTTAGACGTGTGCGGCGCCGCCCTCCACAGTTTACGCCTCCGGTCATATTCACGTAGTGCTTAGGCGAAGCCCTGCGTGGATCACTTCACCATCACCGTCACCGCGCTGTCGTGCTGACAAAACTCTCCCTCGACACTTTGCTAGATCAATAGTTCGAGGGACATCATCAAGCTGAACGTGTGCAGAACTTGGAGGTGCCGTACGTTCGGTGCTTGATCAGTCGGAACGAGAAGAAGTTCGACTACATCAACCGCGTTGTCAAACGCTTCCGCTTTCGGTCTACGAGGGTATGTGTACACACTCTCCCCCTCTCGTTGCTATGCATCTCCTAGATAGATCTTGCGTGAGCGTAGGATTTTTTTTGAAATTGTATGCTACGTTTCCCAACATCTATCTAAGTGGGAGTTCTTAAGTAATATGATTAATTGAACTTAATTTATCATTAACTTAGTCCTGATAGTTTTTGCATATCTATGTTGTAGATCAATGGCCCGTGCTACCGTTCCATTGAATTTTAATGCATTCCTAGAGAAAGCTAAGTTGGAAGACGATGGTAGCAACTACACGGACTGAGTCCATAACTTGAGGATTATCGCCATTGCTGCACAGAAGAATTATGTCCTTGATGCACCGCTAGGTGTGCCACACCCTCCAGCAACCGCGGACATTGTGAACGCTTGGCAGTCGTGTGTCGATGACTACTCGATAGTTTGGTGTGCCATGCTTTATGGTTTAGAATCAGGACTTCAAAGACGTTCTGAACGTCATGGACCATATGAGATGTTCCAGGAGTTGAAGTTAATATTTCAAGCAAATGCCTGAGTTGAGAGATATGAAGTCTCCAACAAGTTCTATAGCTGCAAGATGGAGGAGAACAGTTCTGTCAGTGAACACATACTCAAAATGTCTGGGTATCATAACCACTTGACTCAACTGGGAGTTAATCTTCCAGATGATAGTGTTATTAACAGAGTTCTTCAATCACTACCACCAAGCTACAAAGGCTTCATGATGAACTATAATATGCAAGGGATGGATAAGACAATTCTCGAGCTCTTCGCTATGCTCAAAGCTGCTGAGGTAGAAATCAAGAAGGAGCATCAAGTGTTGATGGTTAACAACACCACTAGTTTCAATAAAATGGGCAAGGGAAAGAAGGGGAACTTCAAGAAGAATGGAAAGCAAGTTGCCACTCCTGGGAAGAAGCCTAAGTCTGGACCTAAGCCTGAAACTGAGTGCTTCTACTACAAAGGGACTGGTCACTGGAAGCGGAACTGCCCCAAGTATTTGGTGGATAAGAAGGATGGCAAAGTGAACAAAGGTATATGTGATATAAATATTATTGATGTGTACCTTACTAATGCTCGTAGTAGCGCCCGGGTATTTGATATTGTTTCGGTTGCTCATATTTGTAACTCGAAACAGGCGTTAGAGATTAAATGAAGATTGACTAAGGACGAGGTGACGATGCGCGTCAGGAATGGTTCCAAGGTCGATGTGATCGCCGTCGGCACGCTACCTCTACATCTACCTTCATGATTAGTTTTAAACTTGAATAATTATTTTTTGGTGCCAGCGTTGAGAATGAACATTATATCTGGATCTTGTTTGATGTGAGACAGTTATTCTTTTAAATCAGAGAATAATGGTTGTTCTATTTATATGAGTAATATCTTTCATGGTCATGCACCCTTGAAGAGTGGTCTATTTTTATTGAATTTTGATTGTGGTGATACACATATTCATAATATTGATGTCAAAATATGCAAAGTTGATAATGATAGTGCAACATATTTGTGTCACTAACGTTTAGGTCATATTGGTGTGAAGTGATAACCCACAAGTATAGGGGATCGCAACAGTTTTCGAGGGTAGAGTATTCAACCCAAATTTATAGATTCGACACAAGGGGAGCCAAAGAATATTTGAAGGTATTAGTAGCTGAGTTTTCAATTCAATCAGATGTGGAGATTAATTATCTGTAGCAACGTGATCAGTAGCAAAGTAATATGATAGTTTTGATAATAGTAGCAGTAGCAACAGTAACGATAACAGTGATAGCAGTAATTTTGTAGCAAGTGTACCAGTAATGATAACAATAGTAACTTAGCAAGAACAATATAGGATAAATTCATAGGCATTGGATCAGTGACTTGTTGGATGATATTCAGCATGAGACAGTTATAACCTAGGGCGATACGACACTAGCTCTAGTTCATCAATATAATGTAGGCATGTATTCCATAAATAGTCATACGTGCTTATGGAAAGAACTTGCGTGACATCTTTTGTCCTACCCTCCCATGGCAGCGGGGTCCTATTGGAAACTAAGGGATATTAAGGCCTCCTTTTAATAGAGAACTAGAACAAAGCATTAACACACGATGAATACATGCACTCCTCAAACTATCACTGGTGCGCGTCGGTCCTAAACAAACAGTTTTTAACCCCTTTGCGTGACGACATTTGGAACCGTCGCCAAGTGAGTGTGGGCGATAGGGGGGTTCTTCCCACACGACCCAGAAACCATCAGGGATATGCCCTCCTGGCACACATGCTCGGCAAAATGAGGTCGTGTGCGACCGGCGAGCGCTCAAATGCAGAAATACGTACAGTAGAGCTAAAAAACAATTATACGGTGAAATTGTTTCAGGTCACAAGTACATCCCACACAATCAGTCCCCGCTAAACGTTTCCGTTCGTATGTACATTCCACACAGTCGCTCCAAGGAAAATGTTTCCGTTCACAGGCGTTGCCATTGCACATGATATTAATAATTTTATCGTTTGCATTATTGAATGCATCACATACGGTGCGTAGAAGAAACTGTGTGGCAAAGGCTGTCCATCACCCACACTTTTTATGTGGTAAACGTTTGCGCAAGGTGGCCTAACGCAAACAGTTTTCAACAGAAAGTCATGTGTTTAGTGAAGATTGATCGCACACGTAGTGGATCCTAGAAACGTTTCTGATCTCCACGTATATCACAAACGTTTCGCTTTTGCAAACCATGTGCAGTGTAATCCCTCATTAATCCCTAATTTAAAAATCACATGTTTTTAATTTGAAAGTAGGCAATCACTTATTTCATATCCAACCATGTTTATGACAAATATAGGTTCAACCACGAATCCAAAATTCGATGCACAGGTACATATACTGAAGAACTACAAAAGCACAAAGTAAAGAATGATGAACCACAGTTGTACTAAAGACTGTAAAGAGAGAGGCGAAAGACATTCTGGTTGCTGGAGAAGGTGAAGCGAAATGCCCATATTGTGCCCTCCTCCATGCATAATGCGCGCACGACTCTAGGCCAACCCCTTGTGATGGCTGCTCGTCCATAATTCACTGTCTTCATTAGGACTTCTTGATGCTCATTGTAGTCTGGATGAAATACTTTAACCTTCATTGCGTGTCCACCAATCATGGAATTTGTGAGGTAATCTTGAGTGAACTGCTTCGGGAACCACTGGGAACGAAAAAGAATCAGACATTGTTGTGTAACAACTCATTATGGGTAGTAAAAAGAGAAGGCTCCAGAGTTTGTAGTTACCATCCTGCAGCTCACTGTTGTGTTGGATAGAGCATAAACAAATAATTTGCTTGCCACCATTCATATCTTTCTGCTAATAATCCTTATCAGTTTCCTCACTTGATGCTTGTTCATCAATACGTGGATCCTTGCCAAGGGCATATGTACCTACAAGCAACAAGTCGATATTAGAAGCTAACTAGTGTCCAGGCCTGGATCTATAAGCACTACATTATGGAACGACGGGGGGAGTATGATGTCTACTAAACAACCTTCTTCTTGTAGACGTTGTTGGGCCTCCAAGTGCAGAGGTTTGTAGGATAGTAGCAAATTTCCCTCAAGTGGATGACCTAAGGTTTATCAATCCGTGGGAGGCGTAGGATGAAGATGGTCTCTCTCAAACAACCCTGCAACCAAATAACAAAGAGTCTCTTGTGTCCCCAACACACCCAATACAATGGTAAATTGTATAGGTGCACTAGTTGGCGAAGAGATGGTGATACAAGTGCAGTATGGATGGTAGATATAGGTTTTTGTAATCTAAAAATATAAAAACAGCAAGGTAACTAATGATAAAAGTGATCGAAAACAGTTTTGCAATGTGTTGAAACAAGGCCTAGGGTTCATACTTTCACTAGTGCAAGTTCTCTCACCAATAATAACATTATTGGATCATATAACAATCCCTCAACATGCAACAAAGAGTCACGCCAAAGTCACTAATAGCGGAGAACAAACGAAGAGATTATTGTAGGGTACGAAACCACCTCAAAGTTATTCTTTCTGATCGATCTATTCAAGAGTCCGTGGTAAAATAACACAAAGCTATTCTTTCCATTCAATCTATCCTAGAGGTCGTACTAGAATAACACCTTAAGACACAAATCAACCAAAACCCTAATGTCACCTAGATACTCCAATGTCACCTCAAGTATCCGTGTGTATGATTATAGGATATGCATCACACAATCTCAGATTCATCTATTCAACCAACACAAAGAACTTCAAAGAGTGCCCCAAAGTTTCCACCGAAGAGTCAAGATGAAAACGTGTGCCAACCCCTATGCATAAGTTCACAAGGTCATGGAACTCGCAAGTTGATCACCAAAACATACATCAAGTGGATCACGTGAATATCCCATTGTCACCACAGATAAGCACATGCAAGACATACATCAAGTGTTCTCAAATCCTTAAAGACTCAATCTGATAAGATAACTTCAAAGGGAAAATTCAATCCATTACAAGAGAGTAGAGGGGGAGAAACATCATAAGATCCAACTATAATAGCAAAGCTTGTGATACATCAAGATCGTGCTGAATCAAGAACATGAGAGAGAGAGAGAGATCAAACACATAGCTACTGGTACATACCCTCATACCCGAGGGTGAACTACTCCCTCCTAGTCATGGAGAGCACCGGGATGATGAAGATGGACACAGGAGAGGGATTCCCCCCCTCCTACAGGGTGCCAGAACGGGTCTAGATTGGTTTTCGGTGGCTTCAGAGGCTTGCGACGGTGGAACTCCCGATCTAGGCTTCTTTTTGGAAGTTTGGGTATATATAAGAGGTGGTGGAGTCGGGAACAAGTCAGGGGGTCCCCGAGGCGGCCACGAGGTAGGGAGGGCGCCCCCACCCTCGTGGATGCCTCCGGACTCTTCTGGCCCATCTCCGATACTCCGTGGGCTTCTTCTGGTCCAAAAATAATCTCCGTGAAATTTTAGGTCAATTGGACTCCGTTTGGTTTTCCTTTTCCGCGATACTCAAAAAGAAGGAAAAATAGAAACTGGCACTGGGCTCTAGGTTAATAGGTTAGTCCCAAAAATCATATAAAATAGCATATAAAACATCCTAGATGGATAATATAATAGCATGGAACAATCAAAAATTATAGATACGTTGGAGACGTATCTGTGTACAAGCCGAGGGATGAAGCTAACCTCGGCGGAAAATGGTGTCCACTCCCGTTGTTGTCCTGCATAAGTAGTGGAAAGGCATGATAAGTACAAAAATCTTAACATCAAACAAATATAGCAAAGGTAAACAACATCATCTCCAAATGATAGCTTGAATGTGTTGGTTTCAACATGCTGTTAAAGCAGATATAAAATGAAAGGCAATGTTACCGACAACAGGCTTAACAACCATCAAATATTGCAATTCAAACTAGTTTTGTTGAAAATGAATAGAACGTAGGTAATGCTTAAACATCGCACTAGATAAATGTGTAAAACTGAAATAAAGGGCATGTGTTAACTACACCAGGAATAACTGGAACCAAATATAGCCGTTCAAACTGGTACTGATGTAGTCGAGCGGCACAGTTCCGACTTGCACATAATGAACAACACATTGTGAATGACTGAAATAAACAAGGCATAAATGACCAGTATAACAACCAAATATAGCCATTGAAAACTGGACAGAGTCTCACTGCAACCAACCTAACAAGCAAATATAGATAAACAGGGCATATGCTTGAAAACTGGACAAATGCTGACTGCAACCAACCTAACAAGCAGATAAAGATAAACAAGGCACCTGCTTGATTACCGGTCAAATGCTAAAAAAGCAACCTAACAACCAAATACAGATAAACAAGGCATCTGCTTGATAACTGGACAAATGCTAAAAAAGCAACCTAACAACCAAATACAGATAAACAAGGCATCTGCTTGATAACTGGACAAATACTCATTGCAACCAAACTAAGAACCAAATACAGATAAACAAGGCATCTGTTTGATAACTGGAAAAATGCTAACTCCAACCAACATAACAACCAAATACAGATAAACAAGGCATCTACTCATGATACATCTCCAACGTATCTGTAATTTTTTATTGTTCCATGCTATTATATTATCCATCTAGGATGTTTTATATGCATTTGTATGCTATTTTATATGATATTGGAACTAACCTATTAACCTGGAGCCCAGTGCAAGTTTATGTTTTTTTCCTTGTTTTTGAGTATCGCAGAAAAGGAAAACCAAACAGAGTCCAATTGACCTGAAACTCAACGGAGCTTATTTTTGGACCAGAAGAAGGCCATGGAGTAAAAGAGTTGGGCCAGAAGAGTCTCGGGCTGCCCACGAGGGTGGTGTTGGAAATATGCCCTAGAGGCAATAATAAAATGGTTATTATTATATTTCTTTCTTCATGATAATTGTCTATTGTTCATGCTATAATTGTGTTATCCGGAAATTGTAATACATGTGTGAATACATAGACCACAACGCGTCCCTAGTGAGCCTCTAGTTGACTAGCTCGTTGATCAAAAGATAGTCATGGTTTCCTGACTATGGACATTGGATGTCATTGATAACGGGATCACATCATTAGGAGAATGATGTGATGGACAAGACCCAATCCTAAGCATAGCTCAAAGATCGTGTAGTTTGTTTGCTATAGCTTTTCCGAATGTCAAGTATCATTTCCTTAGACAATGAGATTGTGCAACTCCCAGATACCGTAGGAGTGCTTTGGGTGTGCCAAACGTCACAACGTAACTGGGTGACTATAAAGGTACACTACGGGTATCTCCGAAAGTGTCTGTTGGGTTGGCACGAATCGAGACTGGGATTTGTCACTCCGTATGACGGAGAGGTATCTCTGGGCCCACTCGGTAATGCATCATCATAATGAGCTCAATGTGACCAAGTGGTTGATCACGGGATCATGCATTACGATACGAGTAAAGTGACTTGCCGGCAACGAGATTGAATGAGGTATTGGGATACCGACGATCGAGTCTCGGGCAAGTAACGTACCGATTGGCAAAGGGAATTGTATACGGGATTGATTGAATCCTCGACATCGTGGTTCATCCGATGAGATCATCGAAGAGTATGTGGGAGCCAACATGGGTATGCAGATCCCGCTGTTGGTTATTGACCGGAGAGTCTTCTCGGTCATGTCTGCGTGTCTCCCGAACCCATAGGGTCTACACACTTAAGGTTCGGTGACGCTAGGGTTGTTGAGATATTAGTATACGGTAACCCGAAAGTTTTTCGGAGTCCCGAATGAGATCCCGGACATCACGAGGAGTTCCGGAATGGTCCGGAGGTGAAGATTTATATATAGGAAGTCAAGTTTCGGCCATCGGGAAAGTTTCGGGGGTAATCGGTATTGTACCGAGACCACCGGAAGGGTCCCGGGGGTCCACCGGGTGGGGCCACCTATCCCGGAGGGCCCCATGGGCTGAAGTGGGAGGGGAACCAGCCCCTGGTGGGCTGGTGCGCCCCCCATGGGCCTCCCCTGTGCCTAGGGTTGGAAACCCTAGGGATGGGGCGCCCCACTTGGCTTGGGGGGGCACTCCACCCCCCTTGGCCGCTGCCCCCCTTGGAGATTGCATCTCCTAGGGCCGGCGCCCCCCTAGGGGTCCTATATATAGTGGGGGGGGGGAGGGAGGGCAGCCGCACCCTAGCCCCTGGCGCCTCCCTCTCCCTCCCGTGACACTTCTCCCTCTCCCCGAGCTTGGCGAAGACCTGCCGAGATCACCGTTGCTTCCACCACCACGCCGTCGTGCTACTGGATCTCCATCAACCTCTCCTTCCCCCTTGCTGGATCAAGTTGGAGGAGACGTCTTCCCAACCGTACGTGTGTTGAACGCGGAGGTGCCGTCTGTTCGGCGCTAGGTCATCGGTGATTTGGATCACGACGAGTACGACTCCATCAACCCCGTTCTCTTGAACGCTTGCGCTCGCGATCTACAAGGGTATGTAGATGCACTCCCCTCTCCCTCGTTGCTAGATGACTCCATAGATTGATCTTGGTGATGCGTAGAAAATTTTAAAATTCTGCTACGTTCCCCAACAGGTGGGGGGCGCGCCCACCCCCTGAGCGCGCCTCCCTACCTCGTGGACAGACCGGAGACCCCCTGACTTGTTCCTGACTCCAATACCTCTTATATAACCCAAAACTTCTAGAAATAAACCTAGATCGGGAGTTCCGCCACCAGAAGCCTCCGTCGCCACCAAAAACCAATCTAGACCCGTTCTGGCACCCTGCCGGAGGGGGGTATCCCTCTCCGGTGGCCATCTCCATCATCCCGGCACTCTCCATGCCGAGGAGGGAGTAGTTCTCCCTCGGGGCTGAGGGTATGTACCAGTAGCTATGTTTTTGATCTTTCTCTCGTGTTCTTGAGTTGGCACGTTCTTGATGTACCGCGAGCTTTGCTATTATATTTGCATCTTATGATGTTTCTCCCCCTCTAATCTCTTGTGATGAATTGAGTTTTCCCTTTATCTTATTGGATTGAGTCTTTAAGGATTTGAGAACACTTGATGTATGTCTTGCATGTGCTTATCTGTGGTGACAATGTGATATCACATGATCCACTTGGTGTATGTTTTGGTGATCAACTAGCGAGTTCCGTGACCTCGTGAACTTAGGCGTAGGGGTTGGCACACGTTTTCGTCTTGAATCTCCGGTAGAAACTTTGGGGCACTCTTTGAAGTTCTTTGTGTTGGTTGAATAGATGAATCTGAGATTGTGTGATGCATATCGTATAATCATACCCACGGATACTTGAGGTGACATTGGAGTATCTAGGTGACATTAGGGTTTTGGTTGATTTGTGTCTTAAGGTGTTATTCTAGTACGAACTCTTGAATAGATCGAGCAGAAAGAATAACTTTGAGGTGGTTTCGTATCCTACAATAATCTCTTCATTTGTTCTCCGCTATTAGTGACTTTGGAGTGACTCTTCGTTGCATGTTAAGGGATAGTTATATGATCCAATTATGTTATTATTGTTGAGAGAACTTGCACTAGTGAAAGTATGAACCCTAGGCATTGTTTCCTAGCATTGCAATACCATTTGTGCTCACTTTTACCACTTGCTACCTTGCTGTTTTTATATTTTCAGATTACAAAAACCATTATCTACTATCCATATTGCACTTGTATCACCATCTCTTCGCCGAACTAGTGCACCTATACAATTTACCATTATATTGGGTGTGTTGGGGACACAAGAGACTCTTTGTTATTTGGTTGCAGGGTTGCTTGAGAGAGACCATCTTCATCCTATGCCTCCCACGGGTTGATAAACCTTACGTCATCCACTTGAGGGAAATTTGCTACTGTCCTACAAACCTCTGCACTTGGAGGCCCAACAACATCTACAAGAAGATGGCTGTGTAGTAGACATCAACTCACTATAAACAACCAAATATAGCCATTCATGAAACTAAAGTGGACAATTCATACTTAACATCACATAGACCTATTAAACAATAAATTTTTGCATAACTAAAATAATTAAACATGGCACAGTTAAAGCACCGCACGACAAATGCTACTACCACAAAGGGTACGGGTTGGCCAGCTAGAAAAGGTAAGATTTGCTGATAGAATGTTGCCTCACATTTCATGGACGGGATCCTTCTGGTTGGAAGATCATAGACCCATGGTGCGCTCTCTGATGTCACAGATGGGCTGTTTCACCTTGGAAGAACTTTCGTGGGTGCCCTCCTCGTGGTCATGGTCGTGGTCGATGAGATCCGACTTGGCAATTGAGGATCCCAAGCCGCCACTATAGAACATGTCCTTCAGAAGTGACAAAATGGGCTCAATGGCGTATAAAGCTCGCAAAACATTGACCGCTTAGCGGAGGAGATCAGCGGCAGGGCCGTTGAAGAGATCGACGACGGTTGAACTAGAGGGGTTGGGGATGGACCATTTAACCTGTGACATGGCCCGCGTGAAGCTGTCGGTGTGGACGATCGAGCTTGATGTCATAGCTAGCTTTCCCGAGATACAGTAATACGCTAGCCCGCTGACATAAAGCCTTCGACATGGTAACGTAGTCAACATCTTCGCCGGCTTCCACATCAACGTGTTGCTCCGGGATCGACAGGTCGGGGTGAATGGCGGCCACCTCGCCAATGTCCACCGGAGAGGCCATGATAAACCTCTTCTTGGCCGAATGCTCGTCGGGCTCCCCGGGATACGTGGTCGAGCTTAGGCTGTGGCATTCTAGGGGATGTGGATCTAGCGGGGAGGAACATCGAAGGCGTCATCTAAAAACTCAGGGGAGTGGGGCAACGGTATGAGAATCGCTGGGTAACCTGAACTTTATTATCTAAGCTAGGAGGAATGGGTAGACCGGCAGGGGTTGGCGGCGGGGCCGGCGGCGGCCGCGAGCTAGGGTTCAAGGGGGGAGGGGGTGGTGTTTGAGGATACGCCATGGCTACTAATTTTTTTAGTAATGGTGGGTGGAGATGGTGGTGGACGAGGGAGGGCGACGGTTCAAATGCCTCGGCTACTGCAATTTTACTGTAAGGTCGGTGCTGGAGGAGTGTGGGCGATGGTTGAAGTACGACGACTACTAAAATTTGGGTAAAGGAATTGATGCGGGGAGGGAGTGCCCAAGATCGCGCATGGTCCAATAACAATATGCGTGTATGATATGATAATAAGGAAAAGTGGCGCGGATCCGCCGACTTTTGCAACGCTCAAGGCGGGTAGTTTGTTTTTTATATTTCTAGCTAGCTGGTCTATCACACACGGGTTGTCCTAATTTCCAAATAAACTTACCCACCTTGAGCTTGCACAGGTGGTGGTTTTACAGCGCACTTGCATCGCACACGGTTAAGCCGGTACCTCCACCCTTTGCTCGTGCTTGCGCGATCGTGGTGATTTCAGCACACTTGCATTGCACAAGGTTGAGCCAGTACCTCCAGCTTAATTTGCTCGCACTTGCGCAGGCGTGGTGATTCACATCGCATTTGTATCGCACACGGTTAAGATATTATACCCCGTGTCCGTTGAGGGTCATCAGAGTCTTTGCAGCAAAAAAACGTTGGAGAGGGTCAAAAGACAGCCACACCAGCATGTGGCCCAAATATATATGAGTTAAAAGGGTGGTCTGTGATGTTCAAAATTCCAATGCACAACTTTGACCCCACGGGCCCATGGTTGGGCGCGTCGTTGAAGATCGATGAGAGGAGCCAGAAGTCAAGAACCACCAGGAAAGTGGCCAAATATATGTACAAATATTAAGGATGTTCAAAACTTTAAATACACAATGCATAACTTTGGTGGCACCTGCCTCGCAAGCAAGAAAGCACCCTAACAACCACCTAGCTAGGATATATATAATGACATAATGTCGTAGCTAGCTAGGATGCTTGGCCCACCACCTCCCACTTCGTGTCAGCGGGGTGGATGCATGTAATGATCGATACTTTGGTCATACTGCTACCCCTTGAGCACTGTCTTGGTTTTCCCGTGAAGAGGAACGGGTGATGCAGCAAAGTAGTGTAAGTATTTCCCTCAGTTTCTGAGAACGAAGGTATCAATCCAGTAGGATACTACACGCAAGTCCTTCGTACCTACACAAACAAATAAGAACCTCGCAACCAACGCGATAAAGGGGTTGTCAATCCCTTCACGGTCACTTACGCGAGTGAGATCTGATAAAGATAATAATAATAAGATAAATATTTTTGGTATTTTTACGACATAGATAGGAAAATAAAGATTGCAAAATAAAATAGATTGGAAAGTTATATGACGGGAGATTAATATAATGAAGATAGACCCGGGGGCCATAGGTATCACTAGTGGCCTCTCTCAAGATAGCATAAGTATTACGGTGGGTGAACAAATTACTGTCGAGCAATTGATAGAAAAGTGAATAATTATGAGAATATCTAGGCATGATCATGTATATAGGCATCACGTCTGTGACAAGTAGACCAAAATGATTCTGCATCTACTACTATTACTCCACACATCGACCGCTATCCAGCATGCATCTAGAGTATTACGTTTATAAGAACAGAGTAACGCATTAGGAAAAATGACATGATGTAGAGGGATAAACTCAAGCAATATGATATAAACCCCATCTTTTTATCCTCGATGGCAACAATACAATACGGGCCTTACTGCCCCTGCTGTCATTGGGAAAGGACACCGCAAGATTGAACCCAAAGCTAAGCACTTCTCCCATTGCAAGAAAGATCAATCTAGTAGGCCAAACCAAACTGATAATCTGAAGAGACTTGCAAAGATAACCAATCATACATAAAAGATTTCAGAGAAGAATCAAATATTGTTCATAGATAAACTTGATCTTAAACCCACAATTCATCGGATCTCAACAAACACACCACAAAAAGAGTTACATCAAATAGATCTCCAAGAAGATCGAGGAGAACATTGTATTGAGATCCAAAGGGAGAGAAGAAGCCATCTAGCTAATAACTATGGACCTGAAGGTCTGAGGTAAACTACTCACACATCATTGGAGAGGCTATGGTGTTGATGTAGAAGCCTCCGTGATCGATTCCCCCTCCGGTGGAGCTCCGGAAAAGGCCCCAAGATGGGATCCCTTGGGTACAGAAGCTTGCGGCGGTGGAAATAGGGTTTCGTGGTGCTCCTGGATGTTTTCAGGGTATATGAATATATATAGGAGGAAGAAGTAGGTCAGTGGAGCCACGAGGGGCCCACGAGGGTGGAGGACGCGCCCCCTGCCTCGTGGCCTCCTTGTTGGTTTCTTGACGTCCTCTCCAAGTCCCATGGATCACGTTTGTTCCAAAAATAACTCTCCCAAAGGTTTTATTCCATTTGGATTCCGTTTGATTCCTTTTCTGCGAAACACTAAAATAGGCAAAAAACAGCAATTTGCACTAGGCCTTGGGTTAGTAGGTTAGAACCAAAAATAATATAAAAGTGTATAAATAAGCCCATTAACATCCAAAATAGATAATATAATAGCATGGAACAATCAAAAATTATAGATACGTTGGAGACGTATCAAGCCTCCCCGAGCTTAATTCCTGCTCGTCCTCGAGTAGGTAAATGATAAAAACAGAATTTTTGATGTGGAATGCTACCTAGCATAATTCTCAATGTAATTTTCTTTATTGTGGCATGAATGTTCAGATCCGAGAGATTCAAGACAAAAGTTTAATATTGACCTAAAAATAATAATACCTGAAGCATACTAACTAATCAATCATGTCTTCTCAAAATAACATGGCAAAAGGAAGTTCATCCCTGCAAAATCATATAGTTTGGTCATGCTCCATTTTCGTCACACAAGAATGCTCTCATCTTGCACAACCCCGATGACAAGCCAAGCAATTGTTTTGTACTTTAGTAATCTCAAACTTTTTTCAACTTTCACACAATACATGAGCGTGAGCCATGGATATAGCAATATGGGTGGAATAGAATAATGATAGGGGGTTATATGTAGAAGATAAAAAAGGAGAAAGTCTCACATCGACGAGGCTAATCAACGGGCTAGGTATATGCCCATCAATTGATGTCAATGCAAGGATTAGGGATTGCCATGCAACGGATGCACTAGAGCTATAAATGTATGAAAGCTCGACAAAAGAAACTAAGTGGGTGTGCATCCAATTTGCTTGCTCACGAAGACCTAGGGCATTTGAGGAATCCCATTGTTGGAATATACAATCCAAGTTCTATAATGAAAAATTCCCACTAGTATATGAAAGTCACAAAACAAGAGACTCTCTATCATAAAGATCATGGTGCTAATTTGAAGCACAAGTGTGGAAAAAGGATAGTAGCATTGTCCCTTTTTATTTCTTTTTTTGGGCCTTCCTTTTTTGGCCTTTTTGGGACAATGCTCTATTAATGATGATCATATCACTTCTTTTTATTTACAACTCAATGATTACAACTCGATACTAGAACAAAATATGACTCTATATGAATGCCTCTGGCGGTGTACCGGGAATGGCAATGAATCAAGAGTGACATGTAGGATAAACTATGCATGGTGGCTTTGCCACAAATACGATGTCAACTAGATGATCATGCAAAGCGATATGACAATGATAAAGTGTGTCATAAATGAAACAGTGGAATGTTGCATGGCAATATATCTCGGAATGGCTATGGAAATTCCATAATAGGTAGGTATGGTGGCTGTTTTGAGGAAGATATAAGGAGGTTTATGTGTGATAGAGCGTATCATATCACGGGGTTTGGATGCACCGGCGAAGTTTCCACCAACTCACATACTTATTGCAAAAATCTACAAGTAATCAAAAATCAAGCACTACGCGCATGCTCCTAGGGGGATAGATTGGTAGGAAAAGACCATCGCTCGTCCCCGACTGCCACTCATAAGGAAGACAATCAAAGAACACCTCATGTTCCAAATTTGTTACACAACGGTTACCATACATGCATGCTATAACACAAGTATTTCTCAAATTCACAATTACTCAACTAGCACACTCTAATATCACCACCTTTATATCTCAAAACAATTATCAAGTATCAAACTTCCCATAGTATTCAATGCACTTTCTATGATAGTTTTTATTATACCCATCTTGGATGCCTGTCATATTAGGACTAGTTTCATAACCAAAGAAAATTACCATGATGTTCTAAAGGACTCTCAAAATTATATAAGTGAAGCATGAGAGACCAATAATTTCTATAAAATAAAACCACCACCGTGCTCTAAAAGATATAAGTGAAGCACTAGAGCAAAATTATCTAGCTCAAAAGATATAAGTGAAGCACATAGAGTATTCTAATAAATTCTAATTCATGTGTGTCTCTCCCAAAAGGTGTGTACATCAAGTATTATTGTGGTAAACTAAAAAGCAAAGACTCAAATCATACAAGACGCTCCAAGCAAAAAACATATCATGTGGTGAATAAAAATATAGCCTCAAGTAAAGTTACCGATAAAAGAAGATGAAAGAGGGGATGCCTTCCGGGGCATCCCCAAGATTAGGCTTTTGGTTGTCCTTGAATTTTACCTTGGGGTGCAATGGGAATCCCCAAGCTTAGGCTCTTGCCAATCCTTATTCCATAATCCATCAAATCTTTACCCAAAACTTGAAAACTTCACAACACAAAACTTAAACAGAAAATCTCATGAGCTCCGTTAGTATAAGAAAACAAACCACCACTTAAGGTACTGTAATGAACTCATTCTTTATTTATTTTGGAGTTAAACCTACTGTATTCCAACTTCTCTATGGTTCATAACCTCCGATACTAGCCATAGATTCATCAAAATAAGCAAACAACACACGAAAAACAGAATCTGTCAAAAACAGAACAGTTTGTAGTATTCTGTATGTTTAGAATACTTATTTAACCCCAAAAATTCTAAAATAAATTGATGGACGTGAGGAATTTATCTATTAATCATCTTCAAAAAGAATCAACTTAATCACACTCTCCAGTAAAAAATGGCAGCAAATATCGTGAGCACTAAAGTTTCTCTTTTTTACAGCAAGATTGCAAAGACTTTCCCCAAGTCTTTCCAAAGGTTGTACTTGGCACAAACACTAATTAAAAGCATAAAACCACATATAAACAGAGGCTGATGAATTATTTATTACTAAACAGAAGCAAAAAGCAAGAAACAAAAATAAAATTGGGTTGCCTCCCAACAAGCGCTATCGTTTAACGCCCCTAGCTAGGCATAAAAAGCAAGAATAGATCTAGGTATTATCATCTTTGGTATGCAATCTATAAGTAGCTCTCATGATAGATTCATAAAGTAATTTAATTTTCTTTCTAGGAAAGTGTTCCATGCCTTTCCTTAACGGAAATTCGAATCTAATATTTCCTTCCTTCATATCAATAATTGCACCAATCATTCTAAGGAAAGGCCTACCAAGAATAATAGGACATGTAGGATTGCAATCAATATCAAGAACAATGAAATCTACAGGCAAATAATTCCTATTTGCAACAATAAGAACATCATTAATCCTTCCCATAGGTTTCTTAATAGTGGAATCCGCAAGGTGCAAATTTAAAGAACAACCATCAAATTCACGGAAACCTAACACATCACACAAAGTTTTTGGAATCATGGAAATGCTAGCACCCAAATCACATAAAGCATAACATTCATGATCTTTAATTTAATTTTAATAGTAGGTTCCCACTCATCATAAAGTTTTCTATGGATAGAAACTTCCAATTCATGTTTTTCTTCATAAGATTGCATTAAAGCATCAATGATGTGTTTAGTAAAAGCTTTATTTTGATTATAAGCATGCGGAGAATTTAGCACGAATTGCAACAAGGAAATACAATCTATTAAAGAAAATTATCATAATTAAATTCCTTGAAATCCAAAATAGTGGGTTCATTTCTATGTAAAGTTTTGACCTCTCCAATCCCCTTTTGTTAATTTTCGCATCAAGATCTAAAAACTCCGAATCATTGGGATGCCTTTTAACTAAAGTTGACTCATATCCAGTCCCATCATTATCAAGATTCATATTGCAAAGCAAAGATTTAATAGGGGACACATCAATCACTTTTAGATCCTCATCCTTATTATCATCAAAACTAGAAGAACACGCTTTCACAAAGCAATCTTTTTTAGCACGCATCCTAGCGGTTCTTTCTTTGCACTCATCAATGGAAATTCTCTTAGTTTTGAGAGAATCATTGATATCATGCTTAGCCAACTCATCAATATTAGACAAATTTTCTTCAATCAAGGTATTGAAACTCTTTTGCGAACTAATAAATTCTTTAATATTAGATTCAAAATCAGAGGGCATCTTATTACAATTTCCATAAGAATTGTTGTAGGAATTACCATAATTATTAGAGGAATTACTAGTAAACGTCCTAGGATTAAAATTACCTCTATATGTGTTATTACCAAAAAATTTCCTACCAACAAAATTCAAATCCATAGATTCATTATTATTCTCAATCAAAGTAGACAAAGGCATATCATGAGGATCAGAAGAAACACTCTTATTAGCAAACAATTTCATAAGTTCATCCATCTTTCCACTCAAAATGTTGATTTCTTCTATAGCATGCACCTTTTTACTAGAAGATCTTTCAGTGTGCCATTGAGAATAATTAACCATAATATTATCTAGGATTTTAGTAGCTTCTCCTAAGGTTATTTCCATAAAAGTGCCTCCCACGGCCGAATTTAAAAGATTTCTAGAAGCAAAATTCAATCCGGCATAAAAAATTGTATAATCATCCAAAGATTCAAACCATGTGTAGGGAAATTACGTATCATTAATTTAATCCTCTCCCAAGCTTGTGCAACATGTTCATGATCAAGTTGCTTAAAATTCATAATATCGTTTCTAAGGGAGATGATCTTAGCGGGAGGAAAATACTTAGAGATAAAAGCATCTTTGCACTTATTCCATGAATCGATACTATTTTTAGGCAAAGACGAAAACCAAGTTTTAGCACGATCTCTAAGCAAAAACGGGAATAACTTCAATTTAACAATATCATTATCCACATCTTCCTGCTTTTGCATATCACACAAATCAACAAAGTTGTTTAGATGGGTAGCGGCATCTTCACTAGGAAGGCCGGAAAACGGATCTTTCATGACGAGATTCAACAAAGCGGCATTAATTTCAAAAGATTCAGCATCGGTAAGAGGAGAAATCGGAGTGCTAATGAAATCATTATTGTTGATATTGGAAAAATCACACAATTTAGTATTATCTTGAGCCATCGTGACAAACAATCCAACACACAAGCACACAAGAAGCAAGCGAAAAAGAGGCGAACTAGAAAAGAGAAGGAGAACGGAAAAAGAGGGCGAATAAAATGGCAAGGGTGAAGTGGGGGAGAGGAAAACGAGAGGCAAATGGCAAATAATGAAATGCGAGGGATAAGAGTTTGCGATGGGTATTTGGTATGTCTTGACTTGTGCGTAGATCTCCCCGGCAACGGCGCCAGAAATCCTTCTTGCTACCTCTTGAGCATTGCATTGCTTTTCCCTTGAAGAGGAAAGGGTGATGCAACAAAGTAGCGTAAGTATTTCCCTTAGTTTTTGAGAACCAAGGTATCAATCCAGTAGGAGACTACACGCAAGTCCCTCGTACCTACACAAACAAATAAGAACCTTGCAACCAACACGATAAAGAGTGAGATCTGATAGAGATAATAATAAGATAAATATTTTGGGTATTTTTATTATATAGATAGGAAAATAAAGATTGCAAAATAAAATAGATTGGAAAGTTATATGATAAAAGATAGACCCCGGGGCCATAGGTTTCACTAGTGGCTTCTCTCAAGATATCATAAGTATTACGGTGGGTGAACAAATTACTGTCAAGAAATTGATAGAAAAGTGAATAATTATGAGAATATCTAGGCATGATCATGTATATAGGCATCACGTCCGCGACAAGTAGACCGAAATGATTCTGCATCTACTACTATTACCCCACACATCGACCGCTATCCAGCATGCATCTAGAGTATTAAGTTCATAAGAACAGAGTAACACATTAGGCAAGATGACATGATGTAGAGGGATAAACTCAAGCAATATGATATAAACCACATCTTTTTATCCTCGATGGCAACAATACAATACGTGCCTTGCTACCCCTGCTGTCACTGGGAAAGGACACCGCAAGATTGAACCCAAAGCTACGCACTTCTCCCATAGCAATTCTTCGGATCTTGACAAACACACTGCAAAAAGAGTTACATCAAATAGATCTCTGAGGGAGTCCTGGATTAGGGGGTGTTCGAGTAGCCGGACTATACCTTCAGCCGGACTCCTGGACTATGAAGATACAAGATTGAAGACTTCGTCCCGTGTCCGGATGGGACTTTCCTTGGCGTGGAAGGCAAGCTTGGCGATGCGGATATTCAAGATCTCCTACCATTGTAACCGACTCTGTGTAACCCTAACCCTATCCGATGTCTATATAAACCGGAGGGTTGTAGTCCGTAGGCAATCAACTCCATATACAACAATCATACCATAGGCTAGCTTCTAGGGTTTAGCCTCCTTGATCTCGTGGAAGATCTACTCTTGTACTACCCATATCATCAATATTAATCAAGCATGACGTAGGGTTTTACCTCCATCGAGAGGGCCCGAACCTGGGTAAAACATCGTGTTCCCTGCCTCATGTTACCATCCGGCCTAGACGCACAGTTCGGGACCCACTACCCGAGATCCGCCGGTTTTGACACCGACATTGGTGCTTTCATCGAGAGTTCCTCTGTGTCGTCGCCTTTAGGCCCGATGGCTCCTTTGATCATCAAAAACGATGCGGTCTAGGGTGAGACTTTGCTCCTCGGACAGATCTTCATCTTCGGCGGCTTCGCTCTGCGGGCCAATTCGCTCGGCCACCTGGAGCAGATCGAAAGCTACGCCCTGGCCATCAAGTCAGGTTTGGAAGCTTAAACTACACGGCTGACATCCGCGGAGACTTGATCTTCGACGGACTCAAGCCACGGCCAAGCGCGCCGCACTATCTCAAGAGGCATGATCTAGCTCTGCCCCCGGACAGTGTCCTGGAGGCCGCACACGCATCGGTTCCGACCCCTAACTCGGAGCCTATTGCGCCAATCGAGGATGAGCGGTTGGACGTCACCTCGGGGGCTGCGATCCCAAAAGCGATCGAGCCGAATGCTAGCCCCGCACTCTGCACGACCCGTGACTCCGAGGATCTGGACTCCTCCCCGGACTCCGAACCCCCCGCGCCCCTGCCAATCGAATCCGATTGGGCGCCGATAATGGAGTTCACCGCCGTAGACATCTTTCAGCACTCGCCTTTTGGCGACATCCTAAATTCTCTTAAGTCTCTCTCTTTATCAGGAGAGCCCTGGCCGGACTACGGTCAGCGAAGGTGGGATACGGACGATGAGGAAATTCAAAGCCCACCCACCACCCACTTTGTAGCCACTGTCGACGATCTAACCAACATGCTTGACTTCAGCTCCGAAGACATCGACGACATGGACGACGATGTAGGAGACGAACAGGAACCAGCACCTATAGGGCGTTGGAAGGCCACCTCGTCATATGACATATATATGGTGGATACTCCAAAAGATGGAGATGGCGATGGAACAGTGGGGGATGACGCCCCCAAGAAACAGCCATAGCGCCGGCGTCAGCGGCGCCGCTCTAAATCCCGCCAAAGCAAAAATGGTGATTCCGGCACGGGAGATAATACTACCCCGGATAGCGCCGAAGAACACCCACCTCAGCAAGATTCGGCACAGGAAGATGGAGAAGCCAGCCCTCATGAGAGAGCGGCAGACCGAGAGGTCGAGGATGATAACTATACGCCTCCCTCCGAAGACGAGGCAAGCCTCGATGACGACGAATTCGTCATACCATCAGACCCCGCCGAACAAGAGCGTTTTAAACGCAGGCTTTTAGCCACGGCAAGAAGCCTCAAGAAGAAGCAGCAACAACTTAGAGCTGCCCAAGATTTGCCAGCTGACAGATGGACTGAAGTCCTTGCGGCTGAAGAGTATGAACTCGAACGCCCCTCCAAGAGTTACCCGAAGCGCAAGCCGCTACCCCGATCAGAGGAGGAAGCACCTACATCACCAGTGCATGACATGGCAGACCGGCCACCTCGCGGCCGCGACAGAGAGGCCTCTCGGCCCTCCACCCAAGCCATGCCCCGATGCCGCTCAACTGAGGCACAGGAAAATGCGCCCGACCTGCGAGACATACTGGAGGATAAGGAAAGACAAACAAGATCGATCTACGGATCGCGCAGGCGCCCTACGGCATTTGACAATGATGTTCACTCCGGATACAACAAATCCAGCCGGGCCAAATGCAACAGACATAGCTCTTCCGAGCTGCGTCGTGATATAGCCCAGTACAGAGGCGCCGCACACCCGCTATGCTTCACGAATGAGGTAATGGATCATAAAATCCAGGAGGGTTTCAACCCCGTAAACATCGAATCATATGATGGCACAACAGATCCGGTGGTATGGATCCAGGATTATCTCCTTGACATCCACATGGCACGCGGCGATGATCTACACGCCATCAAATACCTCCCGCTCAAACTTAAAGGACCGGCCCGGCATTGGCTTAATAGCTTGCCAGCAGACTCAATCGGTTCTTGGAGGACCTGTAAGCCGCATTCCTCGACAACTTCCAGGGCACTTACATGCGACCGCCGGATGCCGATGACTTAAGCCACATAATTCAGCAGCCAAAGGAATCGGCCAGACAATTCTGGACACGGTTCCTAACAAAGAAAAACCAGATAGTCGACTGTCCGGACGCAGAGGCCCTAGCAGCCTTCAAGCATAACATCCGCGACGAGTGGCTTGCCCGGCACCTAGGACAGGAAAAGCCGAAGTCCATGGCAGCCCTCATGACACTCATGACCCACTTTTGCACGGGAGAAGACAGCTGGCTAGCTCGCAGTAACAACTTATCAAAGAACCCTGGTAATTCAGATACCAAGGACAAAAGTGGCAGGACACGTTGGAATATACAAAAACGCCGCGTTAACAGCGACATCAATGAAGACACGGCAGTCAATGCCGGATTCAAAGGCTATAAATCCGGTC
Organism: Triticum aestivum; assembly: GCF_018294505.1. Taxonomy (NCBI): domain Eukaryota; kingdom Viridiplantae; phylum Streptophyta; class Magnoliopsida; order Poales; family Poaceae; genus Triticum; species Triticum aestivum. The sequence goes on along the minus strand of NC_057806.1, from coordinate 438,151,514 downwards.
AGCGAAAAAAGCCATTCAAAAAGAATACTTAGGGCCCGTCCAGTTTGGACCGAATACTCGATCGCTTGTGCCAGATACATGGCACCCCCGAAAGGCCAGCCAATCACACTAATAGGGATTGTTGGGTGTTCAAGCAGGCATGCAAGTTAAGGGTCGAAAAAAGAGACAAGGGGCTGCACAGCGACGACGAGGAGCCCAAGCCGCCGAACAACAATGGACAGAAGGGCTTTCCCCCACAAGTGCGAACGGTGAACATGATATACGCAACCCACATTCCCAAGCGGGATCAGAAGCGTGCGCTACGGGACGTATACGCGATGGAGCCAGTCGCCCCAAAGTTCAACCCATGGTCCTCCTGCCCGATCACTTTTGATCGAAGGGACCATCCCACTAGCATCCGTCATGGCGGCTTCGCCGCATTGGTTCTCGACCCAATCATCGACGGATTTCATCTCACAAGAGTCCTCATGGACGGCGGCAGTAGCCTGAACCTGCTTTATCAGGATACAGTGCGGAAAATGGGCATAGATCCCTCAAGGATTAAGCCCACAAGAACGGCCTTTAAAGGCATTATACCAGGTGTAGAAGCCAACTGTACAGGCTCAGTAACACTTGACGTGGTCTTCGGATCCCCGGACAATTTCCGAAGCGAAGAGTTAATCTTCGATATAGTCCCATTTCGCAGTGGCTATCACGCCCTGCTCGGACGAACCGCATTCGCAAAGTTCAATGCGGTGCCGCACTACGCATATCTCAAGCTCAAGATGCCAGGCCCTCGAGGAGTAATTACGGTCAACGGAAACACCGAACGCTCCCTCCGTACGGAGGAGCATACGGCGGCTCTCGCAGCGGAGGTACAAAGTAGCCTTCTCAGGCAATTCTCCAGTCTGGCCATTAAAAAGCCAGACACTGCCAAGCGCGCCCGGAGTAACCCACAGCAGGACCGCCTGGCACCCTCTGAGCAAGCGTAGCAATGCGGCCCCAACCCCAGCTTTCGTGACATAGCGAAACCAGTACCTCACGTACATAACTACGCCCTTGAAATACCATGGGCACAGGGGAAGGGGCACAATAACGGCACGCCCAAAATACGGCTTAAAACGTACTAGGGGCTGCCGGATTCTTTTTTTAATTTTTTCTTACTTTCAGGACTCCATACTTCGGACGACCTGTTCGGTAATTCGACTGCCGCACAAACTATGCAAGATCCAGGGAGGCAGACAAGCCATGCCGCATTATGGAACTCCCAGGTGGTCTCTATTACGAGCGGTATACCTGTTTTAAATACAATTCCGCGGCCTGCCCCTGGTCAGGACATACTGAATAGTCCAATATCTTTTGCTTACCGCACTATTTGTATCGTTCGGCTTTGATAAATAGCCTCTCTATAAACAATGCTTAGCTTTTTGTCTATTTTTTGCATTATCCTCTTTTCACATATATGTTTATTAAATGACATGATTGCACCCGTACACCATGGTACGGCAAACACGCCAGGGGCTTCAGTACCCCTCATAATGGTGTGAGAAGTCCGTACACTTTCACAAGTGCGGCACCCCGAACTTATAGCACTATATGCATCGGCTCCGAATCATGATTTGGGTCAATAGTTGGGTTTGCCCGGCTCCTATGTTTTGGTGCCTTACGTTCCGCTCTATCGGCTAAGGTAGCACTAGGAGAACCACTGCGATTGTGCCCCGGTTCAGCTGGGTTAAGCACCTCAGTGGAGAAAGCTAAAACTGACTGTCATGATGAGGCGAGAGACCGGTCGCTGTTCGAGAGGTTTTTCGAGTCCCTAAAGACTTATGCCGCTTCGAGCGAGGAGCTGGCTTTGTCCGGCCAAGGCGTGGATAGCGCCCCGAACTCGGTCTTCCGAACTAGGGGCTTCGCCGAAATTTAAAATTATAGAGTTCTATGGCTAAGTGAGAGTGTTCAAGCATTATAGTCCGATTTCCTGGTTCGTTGTGCTGAGCGCCTCCCTTGAAGGACCCAACTATGGGAAAAGGAGCGCTTAGGTTTATCCCGAACACCCCAGCACTAGTGGCATGGGGGCAGAAGCCGACGACTGGCCATCTCTCAATTTTTTGATAAACGGCCGCACAGAAAGTAATATTTTAAATTCAATAAGCATTGCTTAGCGCATATGAACAAGTTTTCAGCGCACAGGATAAACACGAGCGAGTTCATTCAAAAATCACATCCTTGGTACATTCATCCGCCACAAGGCGGGCACCTGCAAGAACATCCTTGTAGTAGTTCTCGGGCTTGCGATGCTCCTTCCCCGCGGCGGCCCGTCCTTCACAAGCTTCTCACCGTCCAGCTTACCCCAGTGCACCTTTGCACGGGCAAGGGCCCGACGGGCACCTTCGATGCAGACGGAGCGCTTGATGACCTCGAGCCTCGGACAGGCCTCCACCAGCCGCCGCACCAGCCCGAAATAGCTCCCAGGCAGGGCCTCTCCGGGCCACAACCGAACTATGAAGCCCTTCATGGCCTGTTCGGCCGCCTTGTGGAGCTCGACCAGCTGTTTCAGCTATTCGCTCAAAGGCACAGGGTGTCCGGCCTCAGAATACTGAGACCAGAACACCTTCTCCATCGAGCTGCCCTCTTCAGCTCAGTAGAATGCGGCGGCATCGGATACGCTGCGGGGAAGATCTGCGAATGCCCCTGGAGAGCTCCGGATTCGGGTAAGTAACAAGTAGTTTAATTTTATATTTCTGCTTTGCATGAAGAATGCCTTACCCGCTACTATCTTCCTCATCTCCTCCAACTTTTGGAGGGCCTTTTGGGCTTCGGCCTTGGCAGACTTGGCAGTCTCAAGGGCCGTCGCGAGCTCGGATGCTTGCGCCTTTGACTCAAGCTCCAAAGTCTCATGTTTTTTCATGAGAGCCTGAAGCTCTTGCTGCACCTTGCCAACCTGAGCCCCAAGTCTGTCTCGCTCGGTGCGCTCCGCGGCTGTTTTCTTTTCAGCCTCAGATAGCGCCTGCTTAAGGGTCGCCACCTCAGTCGTGGCCCCTACAATAAGCAGTACAATCCCGTTACTCTTTTTGCAATCAAGCCTTTTTATAGGCACTTTTTCTGTAAGGTATTTCTTACCTTCTTCCTCCTCGAGCCGCCGCTTGGCAAGGCCGAGCTCTTGCTCGGTCCGCTCGAGGTCCTGCTTCAGGACACCCACCTCCGCAGTCAGTGCGGCGGTGGATAGCAGCGAAGCCTGCATACGCATATTGACTCTTTTTCGTTAGACTCCTGCGATATTTAATAGATCCTCTATTTGGCTTTTCTTTCCGAACGCCAAACAGAGCATCAGGGGCTACTGTCTATGCGGTAATATTTTTACATATTTTTTAACTTGAAGCCTGTTAGAAGGCTAGCGCAAGCTTCAGCCAGTCCGCTCTTGACGGACTGAACCTTCTGGATCACCGTACTCATAATAGTACGGTGCCCCTCGTCAATGGAGGGGACGTCGAGCACCTCTAGCAGATTGTCCGGCACCTCCGGTTGGACGGAGGCCGCCGGCTCAGAAGGCTTGCTCCTCTTGGAAGGAGTTCGCCTACCGCGGTCCGAAACTGTGGAAGATTTCGGCGCGGTGTCCGGCACAAAGCCGGACTTGGAGCCCTGGGGGGCCTTATCCCCTTCACTCCTGGAGTCCGAGAGGTTGCCTTGCGGCTCCTCCGGGACCACCTCCTCCTGCCCCGGAGCCTGTCACGACGCCACTTCGGCGTCGTCTGCAGTGCGGGGGGAGACAGCGGGCGGAACTGAGTTCATGTCCGATGAGTCCAGGGAGCCGCCCGACGATTCATCGAATTCGGCCCGGGGCAGACTACATAATTACATTCGACATCAGGGAAAGCTGTGCAACAAAGGAACATCATGAGTTATTCTGATATCCGAACTTACGATTTCGCCGGACGCTTGGCCCTGTTTGGCCACTCCTCTCCGCCCTCTTCGGCGTCGGGGGAGTAGTCCGGCGGAGAGGTCTTCCTTTTCCTAGACCTCTCGGCCTCCCCCGTTGGGGCGGCCTTCCTCTTCTCTCCTCCCTCCGCTAGGGAGGGGAGAGTTTTCTTCTTCCTCCTCCTCGTTTTCACGGGAAGAGGGCGCCTCGGACTCGTCGGATGACGAGTCCGACACCACCACATTACGGGCACTCTTTCGAGTCCCCGTGGTCTTCTTCTTCTGGGCCTTCTTCTCCGGCACCACATAAGGCGCCGGAACCAGCAGCTTCACTAGTAGAGCTGGGGCTGGGTCTTCAGGCAGCGGAGCCGGACAGTTAATCGGTCCGGATATCGCTCGCCAAGCCTGTCAAAGGTAAGGGAGTTTAGATCCCGCATAGAGTCAAACTATGAAAAAAGCTTAAACATCCTGTAAAAGGTGAAGATAGCTTACCTCACTAGCGTGACGCTGCGATCTGTATCCGCGGTCCTCGGAAGCGGATGCGGGAGCCTCGACGCCCTTGAATAGCACCTTCCAGGCATCTTCGTACGTCGTGTCGAAGAGCCTGCTAAGGGTTTGGTGCTGCGCCAGGTCGAACTCCCACAGATTAAAATCCCGTTGTTGGCACGGGAGGATCCAGCGGACGAGCATAGCCTGGATTACATTAACAAGCCGGATTGGCTTGTTCACCAGGGACTGGATGCATGTTTGCAATCCGGTCACCTCTTTTTCGTCACCCCACGACAGGACTGTCTCTTTCCAGGACATAAGCCGCGTGGGGGTTCCGGATCGGAACTCGGGGGCTGCGGTCCATTTCGGATCGCGTGGCTCGGTGATGTAAAACCACCAGGATTGCCACCCCTTTAGGGTCTCCACAAAAGAGCCCTCGAACCATAGGAGGTTTGCCATCTTGCCCACCATGGCGCCTCCGCACTCCGCCTGGCTGCCGTGCACCACCTTGGGCTTGACGTTGAAGGTCTTGAGCCAGAGGCCGAAATGAGGGCGGACGCGGTGGAAAGCCTCGCACACGACGATAAACGCCGAGATGTTGAGGATAAAGTTCGGGGCCAGATCGTGGAAATCCAGGCCATAGTAGAACATGAGCCCCCGGACAAATGGGTGGAGTGGAAAACCCAGTCCGTGGAGGAAGTGGGGAAGAAATACTGCCCTCTCATGGGGCCTTGGGGTGGGGAGAAGCTGCCCCTTTTCGGGAAGCCGGTGCGCGATGTCCTTAGACAGGTATCCGGCCTTCCTTAGCTTCTTGACTTGGCCCTCTGTAGCGGAGGAGACCATCCACTTGCCTCCCGCTCCGGACATTGCTGGAGAAGGTTGAGGTGGGAAGTGCGGGCTTGGGCGCTGGAGCTCGAGTGCGCAGGAGATGGATAGGCAAAGGAGGAAGAAGGCGTAGGTAAAAGGGTGGATCCTTATCCCCTTATATGGGCGGATGCGGTTGTGCGTCCCCACCAGCCTAGTAAAACTTGCTTGCCTCCCAAGCGTCATGATAAATGGCGAGGTTGGGTTACACATGTCCGTATTGATGAGAATCCCGTAAAGGGGGTACACGATCTCTGCTTTGACAAGACGTGCCAAGGAAACCTCCTCGCAAAACATGCTAAGGTGGAAAAGTAAAAACGATTCGAGTAAAGGACTTGGCCGTAGTGTGATGACACACTACGGAATACGTCAGCAGTTTTGATTTGTGTTAATATTATTCTCTCTATGGCGATATGTGGAAGCTTATTTTGTAGAGCCGGACATTACTCTTGGTGTTTACAATCTTCTATGAAGGACTTGGAGGAGGAACCCGCCTTGCAATGTCGAAGACAATTTGTGCGCCGGACTCGTCGTCATTGAAGCCTGGTTCAGGGGCTACTGAGGGAGTCTTGGATTAGGGGGTGTTCGGGTAGCCGGACTATACCTTCAGCCGGACTCCTGGACTCTGAAGATACAAGATTGAAGACTTCGTCCCGTGTCCGGATGGGACTTTCCTTGGCGTGGAAGGCAAGCTTGGCGATGCGGATATTCAAGATCTCCTACCATTGTAACCGACTCTGTGTAACCCTAGCCCTATCCGGCGTCTATATAAACCGGAGGGTTGTAGTCCGTAGGCAATCAACTCCATATACAACAATCATACCATAGGCTAGCTTCTAGGGTTTAGCCTCCTTGATCTCGTGATAGATATACTCTTGTACTACCCATATCATCAATATTAATCAAGCAGGACGTAGGGTTTTACCTCCATCGAGAGGGCCCGAACCTGGGTAAAACATTGTGTTCCCTGCCTCCTGTTACCATCCGGCCTAGACGCACAGTTCGGGACCCACTACCCGAGATCCGCCGGTTTTGACACAGACAATCTCCAAGAAGATCGAGGAGAACATTGTATTGATATCCAAAGGGAGAGAAGAAGCCATCTACCTAATAACTATGGACCCGAAGGTCTGAGGTAAACTACTCACACATCATCGGAGAGGCCATGGTGTTGATGTAGAAGCCCTCAGTGATCGATTCCCCCTCCGGCGGAGCTTCGGAAAAGGCCCCAAGATGGGATCTCTTGGGTACAGAAGGTTGCGGCGGTGGAAATAGGGTTTCATGGTGCTCCTGGATGTTTTCAGGGTATATGAATATATATATATATATATATATATATATATATATATAGGAGGAATAAGTAGGTCAGTGGAGCCACGAGGGGCCCACGAGGGTGGAGGGCGCGCCTAGGGGGTAGGCGCGCCCCCTGCCTCCTGGTCTCCTTGTTGGTTTCCTAACGTCCACTCCAAGTCCCCTGCATCACGTTTCTTCCAAAAATAACTCTCCCGAAGGTTTTATTCCGTTTGGATTCCGTTTGATATTCCTTTTCTGTGAAACACTGAAATAGGGAAAAAAGTAGCAATTTGCACTGGGCCTTGGGTTAGTAGGTTAGTCCCAAAAATAATATAAAAGTGTATAAATAAGCCCATTAACATCCAAAACAGATAATATAATAGCATGGAACAATCAAAAATTATAGATATGTTGGAGACGTATCACATACATGCATGTCGCCATGACATACCATAAGACAGACCAATGAATCTATCGTTTGGTCAAATGACAGTTGTTGTTGTCGATAAACCGCTTGGGCCAATAGATTGAACCATCATAAAAATCGCACGAGAGGGACCGCAAAACCAGCACCTCTTGCATGCGGCCCAAAATGATGTACGTTGGGAAGGGGTGATGTGTGTTTTCAATATAGAATAATGTACAATTTGGATGTGGTGCCTACCTCTCGATAGAGACAACAACCATGAAGGCAAGGTAGTTAAGGACGAGATACGTACGCAGGGTTTGATGTAGGTCGAACCCGGCAATCCGAGCATCTGGGAGGGAATCCTGACAACGCATGAGCTCGAGTTTTGGTTGACTGACATTTGACGGTGACCGGCCCTAACACGAACTAGGAGGAATCCATTCATGGCCAACACATACCCCTCATTATCGGTCAAAGGGATGATATATATACACTCGGGGAGCCCACAGATATCCATGTTGTCAGAAAAAACCGCACAAGGGAGATATGGTCTATCAGAAGACCCCGTATACACTGCATGCGGCCCGAAAATATGTATAGGTACGATGGTGTATGATGTGTTTAAATCCCAAATGCACAACTTCGATGGGCCACGCCAACTACATTACAAACCGAACACCATACCCGAGTCCAAGCCTGGTTCAATACCTATGATGCCAGTTTCCCAACTTTGAGGCGGTGGCGGGGGGGGGGGGGTCGTCCCACGCATGCGCTGAAACTTTATTTTGTCTAGCATGGGACACATCTATATATACCTATACATCTATATCTATACACCTATATAGTGTGCGAATAACTTTGAAAGTTGCTCATTGGATGAAGCCAATTCGACGGTACAGAGATGGCAAATCCGAGCACTACTGGCTGTTGGATATCATCAACATTCCACCAGATTCTGCCACATGTACAATCTAGAAGACTCCATGGTTGAACTTAAGCATAATGCACAAACCTCAAAACACAAGCACTTCTCCTTTGTTCTCTAGAATTTTCCATATCTTAATTGCCCAAACTTTTTTTCTAAATGAATTGTCTATTTTGGTTTTACCTTTAGAATGCACAATTCCATGAATCTTAAAATATTTTTTATAAAACTAATTGATTTTGGATGAGATGAACTATAAGAATTAAGCAAATATCTACATCATGCATATCTGGGAGAAGAGGCGGGAAACCGATGAGAGGAGTGGCAAGAAACGGTAGCCTGTTTTGAATGAAAACCTAGTAGAGAAGGAAGCGTGAGCTACACGGCGCATGCGCACAGTGCATACCCATGTACTGCATGTGCTGTCGAAAGGGCCCAGGGTTCCCGTTCGATCTGGGAGCATCCAACGGTGCACACGTATGATCCGTGGGGTTTGGGTTCTGGCCAGTCAGAACACACGACTCAGATCACGTGCGCAGCAAGGTGGGATATCATACGGAAACCAACATGCAGTGGAAACCGGTGAAAACCATGAGAAAAAGATGTTTTGAAGTTTCGAAAAAATTCCAAAAAATGCGGGATGTTAAGAGGATGATGTTTTATTGCCACACAAAATTTCAAGTTGAAACACATTATGAGATGTGAGCTATGAAAAAGACAAAATCAGTGTTGAATAGTGCCAAATAGTAATGTCACTATTTAGGGTAGAATTTGTCTTTTTCATAGCTCACATCTCGTAAAGTTTTTCAACTTGAAATTTTGTGTCACAATAAAACATCAGCTTCTTAACATCCCACATTTTTTCAGATCTTTATGAAACTTTAAAATATGGTTTCCACAAAGTTTTCATTGAATATCGGCTTTCATGAGTGAACCGTGTGCTATTTGAAAACATTTCGTGAGAATAATCTCGGTTTTTAAGTCCCCGTAAATCCAAAACTAAGCTGAAAATCGTGAAACCTTCACGACATGGCACTTATATGTCGAGGAATTTTTTCGTCCATTATGGCGCAAGTTTTATTACAAGCCTCTTACAAACCGGAGCTTCTCTCAAAGAAGCCTCGTGGTTCCGATAGGGAAACATGTCCTCCTTGTGGGCGAAACGTAATCACTGCCTCTTTTCACCTTGTATTTTCTTCTACGGGCAACATGGAACGACGGGATATCTGTGCTGAAATTTAAACTTATTCAGGGTTCGTTTGGCCTTTTTATACACTAATTGAGTTTCCTAGGCATTTAATGTCGATAATTCAAATCTGAACTACAAATACATGCTCCAGTTCACCAAAATGGCTAGAAAAATTATACATGTGTCCTTGGGTGCATGTTTAGGTCCCATGCGAGGAATGAGAACGAATTACAACCATACCGGTGTCATGGCTCGTCCTCAAACATTTCTAATCTCGGTTTTGAAGTCCCCATAAATCCTAAACTCACCAGAAAGTCATCAAAGGTGGCATGGTGTCACGTCATGGCACATATATGTCGTGGTAAAAACATTGTCCAATTTGGGCCAAACTTTATTACAAACCTCTTACTAAAACTAGAGCTTCTCTCAAATAAGCCTCGTGGTTCAGATAGGGAAACGTGTTCCCCTTGTGGGCGAAACGTAATCACTACCTCTTTTCTCCTTGTATTTTCTTCCACGGGCAACATGGAACGACAGGATATTCGTGCTGAAATTTAAACTTATTCAAGGTTCGTTTGGCCTTTTTATACACTAATTGAGTTTCCTAGGCATTTAATGTCCGTAATTGAAATCTGAACTACAAATACATGCTCCAGTTCACCAAAATGGCTAGAAAAATTATACATGTGTCCTTGGGTGCATGTTTAGGTCCCATAACAGGAATGGGAATGAATTACAACCGTACCGGTGTCATGGCTCGTCCTCAAACATTTCGAATCTCGGTTTTTAAGTCCCCATAAATCCTAAACTCACTAGAAAGTCATCAAAGGTGGCATGGTGTCACGTCATGGCACATATATGTCGTGGTAAAAACATTGTCCAATTTGGGCCAAGCTTTATTACAAATCTCTTACAAAAACTGGAGCTTCTCTCAAAGAAGCCTCATGGTTCCGATAGGGAAACATGTCCCCCTTGTGGGAGAAACGTAATCACTGCCTCTTTTCGCCTTTTATTTTTCTTCTACAGGCAACATGGAACGACAGGATATCCATGCTGAAATTTAAACGATAATCGCTGCCTCTTCTCGCCTTGAACTTTGTTTTCTACAGGCAACATAGAATAGGAGGAGTGTCGGGCTGAAACTTGAAACTGTTCAGGGTTCGTTTGGCCATTGTGTGTGTGTGTGTATATATATATATATATTACTAATTACTAAGTTTTCTATGCATTTAATGTAGTCCATAATTCAAATTTGAACTACGACCACATGCTCCAGTGAAGCAAAATGGGTGGGAAATCGTACATGTGTCATTGGGTGCATGTTTAGGTCTCGTTTAAGGAATGAGAATGAATTACAAACTTGTCATCATCCTAAAACATTTAGAATCTCGGTTTTTAAATCCCAGTAAATCAAAAAGTCACCCAAAAAACATGAAACTTGGCATGGTTTCGTGACATGGCACATATATGCCGTGGTAAAAAATAATCGTCCAGTTTGAGAAGAGGCGCACATGTTAGTAGCCAACGAAGTCCTTTTTGAAACAAAAAGCTGACACGTTAATATCGCAAACGATTTTATTATATTTACCCTGTCAAAATTTAACCATACTCGGTGGCGTGCGTGCAACTGTTTGATTAGACGGGACAAGCGCGAGAAGTCCGCCGTGCAGGCTCGACGGGACGCGTGCGAGCAGTCCGTCGTGCATGCTCGACGGGATGCATGCATCCTGTTCACCTTGCAGGCCCGACGGGACACGTGCAAGCAGCAAGGGCGCCCATGCTCATCAGGAAGCGAGCTCTTTGACCTCCATGCACCAGCCGCCGCCCGCCTCGCTCATAACTTCTCAATTAATGGGTTAATTAAAGCACATGGACGGAGGGTGTTTGCTTGTGATCCCATGGCAGCATTTGCTTTGTTTGTGTTTTGAACTCGTATTCCGCCCTAATTTAAATTGCCACAAAGGGCAATGGATAATACAGCCACAAATAAAATGGCAACGGATAAAACGACGACAAATTTACAATGGCACAGATAATAATTGTCTTACATATTCCGGATAATGTAAAATGCCACATGCGGCAAAGCCCGGAAGACACGGGGGCAAGAGAAGAAGGAAATTGTAGACAACGATCTGGGTCGCTACTGTCTCTACTCGTTGATGGATCGCTGGGCGGCGAAATCCTCCAGCTCCTTCTCCAATTCCTCACGACTTTGCTTGAAAGCAGCCACGGATTCCTCCACCTCCTGCTCGCGCTTGATCCGGAGGTTCCTCAAGGCACCCATCAGTTCCTCGATGACCGCATTCAGCGTCATCTCCGAGGCATTGCTCTGCTCATGCAGCATCTTCCAGCCGGCGGCCTCCTCCTCCTTCTTGGCGACCAACTTGAGGAGCTTTGCATTGTCACCCATGAGTTGCTCGACAAGCCGATCGCCTTGTCAACCGAGGCATCACTGATCTTGAGCGGCTTCGTCAAGCCGTCGACCAGCTCCTGCTGCATAGTGATGCCAGCGAGAATGTCGTCGTTGCCGGCGAAGGACTTCACGAACGTCGGCTCATCGCGATGGCCGACGTCGCGAATGCGCTTGTGAGAGCCCTCGCGTTCCCGTGAGAGCTCGTTCGAGGGCTCTGCGGCACGCCAGGACATCTCTGCTGCGGCTGCGGCTTCGCGGCGGGACCTCTCTAGTGCTTTCGCGGCCTTGGTCTTTGTTGCCTGGTTATATGTCCACCCTAAAATCCTCTTACCAGTCATGGCGGAACAACTTGACAGAAAAAACCAGTTTTGTGGATGATGAGGAGAGGAACTGTGAAGTAATTTTTGAATGGGTAGTTTTTATAGCCCGGTGCTAAGTGTGAACACATATTAGTTTGATAAGTGGGAACAGATTTGCAATTACTTATTGCGTTGTAATCAGCAATGTGATGAGAAACAAGGTCAAAATTTATTGATGGTAGAAGGTTGACCACATAGTTGCCACATGTTATTTATCACACAAGTGTTAACATAAGGAAATGCTTGTGTAACTTACTAATCATCGCACACGAGTACTCGCAGACGCATCTCCTAGCCACCGCAAGCAACTAGTTTGCATTTTTCAAAGTTTTTTGTACACACAAATCGCACATGAACTAACTGTATTAACCGTCTGTGTTGTAAATTCTCATCCCAAACAGTTCATTTGAGTCGGCTGTTTGCCATGTATCACACACATCTTGTTAAGTTGAACTATTTCCGTTGCGTTCGCTAATCGAAAACAGTTATTCCGAGTGAGCCATATACCCTATATCACACACACCTTGATCTGGCTAATCGTTTATGTTGCACTTCCCAGTAGCAAACGGATCATTGGACTGAACTGTATGCCGTATATCGCACACACATTGATATGGCTGCTCGTTTCTGTTGTTCTGCCTCATCGCAAATAGTTTGAACGGGTTAACCGTGTGCCCAGCATCACACACACAACTAAAATGTGAACCATGTTTGATGCATCGTCCATCGCAAACATTTTGCACCTTTTTTGACGGTTTTTTACATCCCCATTTGTGATTAATGCATCACACATAGTTTCGTCAAAGGGTCTCTGATCGTAGTGTCGCGTTAGCAGCATCCTACAGTAGTGGGTCATCACCGGAAGTGGTCCTGACTATTGTCACTCCGAGGTTGCCGGATCATAACACATAGTGGGTGACTATAACTTGCAAGATCAGATCTAGAACATGGATATAATGGTGATACCATAAACGGTTCAGATCTGAAATCATGGCACTCGGGCCCAAAGTGACAAGCATTAAGCATGGCAAAGTCATAGCAACATCAATCTTAGAATATAGTGGATACTAGGGATCAAGCCCTAACAAAACTAACATGATTACATGATGAATCTCATCCAACTCCTCACTGACCAGCGAGCCTACAAATGAATTACTCACTCCCGGTTGGGAGCATCATGAAATTAGCGATGGAGAAGGGTTGGTGATGACGAAGAACGAAGACCCCCCTCTCCGGAGCCCCAAACAGACTCCAGATCTAGCCTCCTGATGAAGAACATGAGGTGACAGCGGCTCCATCTCGTGGATCGCGATAATTCTTTCTCCCTAATTTTTTCTGGAAAAATAGGATTTTATAGCGTCGGTTTCAGGGTCTGTGGGGCCACCAGGTGGGGACAACCCACCTGGGCGCGCCGGGAGAGGGGGGCACGCCCTGGTGGGTTGTGCCCACCCAGGTGCCCATCTCTGGTAGGTCTTGGCTCCAGAAATTCTTGTTTATTGTATAAAAATTCCTCGCAAAGTTTCGTTCCGTTTCGAAAACTTTTATTTCTTCACAAAAACAACACCATGGTAGTTCTGCTGATTAGAGTCCAAAACAAGAGGAAACGCGTTAGGAAAAGTAGATACGTTGGAGACGTATCAACTCCCCCAAGCTTAAACCTTTGCTTGTCCGCAAGCAATTCAGTTGATAAACTAAAAGTGAAAAAGAAAAATTTTTACGAACTCTTTTGCTCTTGTTTGCATAAATAAGCTTAAACAGCACCTAGGTTTTCAGCCAACATTAGAACTAACCATGCCGACAATAACTCTTAAAGATTATATTAACTCATATCAATGACATAATCAGCTTGCGAGCAATAATAAGATATCTCAAACGGCAGCACGTTGTCAAAACGACCATGATATAATATGACAATAGTGGTAGCTCGCTAGCCCTTTCTGAGACCGCAAAACATAAATGCAGAGCACCTCCAAAGTCCAAGTAGCGACTAAACATTGTAATTCATGGTAGAAAAGATCCAGTCATGATGTACCCAACATTAGCTACACAAAATGCATAAGTCATGACATCAGTGCTCTCAGGTTCTAGCGCTTGTTTTAGAAGGTGATGACACACCATAAAAGTAAATAGATAGTCCCTTCGCAGAGGGAAGCAGTGATTTGCAGAGGTGTCAAAGCTCAAGTTTTTAAAACAGAGGTAAATGATATTTTGAGACATGCACCCTTCTCATTTACTTCACGACCATCAGTTATCAATATCTTCCATGCTAAGCACGCTAGTGGCGGTTCCCAAGCGATAAAAGTAAAGGTTTACTCCCCCTCCACCAACAGTCACACTCCACGGCTTGTCCGAAACAACGGGTGCCGTCCAAACCATCAACAGTCCTGGGGGAGTTTTGTTCAATTATTTGCATTTTTTAGTTCGGGACTGGGAATCCCTATTACCGCCCTTTTCTCGTGCGATGGCGAGTGAATAAACACTTGACCTAAGAATAACCCGCTTAGCATGGAAGATACCGACGACCTCCTGTCGTTCCATGAATGATCTAGGCACACAAAAATGATATTTTTTTAGAAGTTTTTAGAGGTGGCACATGCAAATATACTTAGAACGGCAAGGTATAATACCGCATATAGGTAGGTATGGTGGACTCATCTGGAATAACTTTGGGTTCAAGGTTTTTGATGTACAAGCAGAATTCGCACTTAGTACAGGCGAATGCTAGCAATTAGATTGAGAAGCGGCCAGCTAGAGAGCAGCAGCGGTCATAAACATGCATTATGCATAAGTAACATTGGACAGTAGCATGAGTAGGATATGATCACCATGAACATAAATATCATAGATGCTATGTTGGTTTTGATTCAACTACATGCATGAACATGTGCCAAGTCAAGCCACTGGAACATTCAGAGGAGGATACCATATCATCATACTACATCACAATCATTTTAACGCAATGTTGATATCCAAGATAAATCATTATCCACTCCTAGCCACTTATGCATGGCATGAGAAACTATAATCTCTAATTGTCATTGCAAACATGTTCAATCATAATGGGTTGAATCATGGATACTAGGTTAAACATATTTACACAAACAGAACAAGTCGAGTTCATACCAGTTTCTCCCTGCCACGGCCAGTTCATCGAATATCGTCATTGTTGCCTTTCACTTGCGCGACCGAACAATGTGAAAATAATAAAAGTGCAAGGGTGCCGTGGACTAAGCTGGAATCTGCAAACATTTTATTCAACGGGAGAAGACAAGGTAAAATGGGCTCTTTACTAGTTCAACAATTATTCAAATGAGAGCCACTCAACATTTTCATCGTGGTCTTCTCCTTGGTACAACTTGAATAAAAAGAAAAGAAACTCAAAGAAACACACTGAAATATTTTTGGAGTTTTGGGTTTTCTTGAACAAGCAAATAAAAGGGAAAAGCAAAAACGAGAAAAAACTATTTACCCGGGAAAGCTCCCAACAAGCAAAAGAAAAACAAGGAAATCTTTTTGGGTTTTCTTTTTAATATTACAACTAAGCATGCATAGAAAGTAAACTAACTAGAACTAATTTTTTTTGGTTTTCCTAAAGTTTTTCAAACACACAAGAAGAAAGCAAGAAAAATAAAATTAAGCATGGATGATACAATGAAAAAGTGTGAACACCGACGGATTAAATAAGTGAACATGAATGTAATGCGGTGGGAAACATGTACTCCCTCAAGCTTTGGCTTTTGGCCTAACTTGGTAATCGATTAGAAGCCTGGATAGTAGTTGGCGTAGTAGCTCACGGAGGCTCTTAGTGTGGATTCCTCGGCCTGCCATGCTGCCTCCACTGCTGCATTGTGAGCTCGGGCCTCGCTCTCAAGAACAAAATATCTTCCTTTGTTGTGATAGTCAAAAAGAGCACGTGCATGCAAATATGTGTGCACAACAGATGTTTGGTTAAACAACAGATTGTAAGTGAAGTTATGAATTTTTCCTTTAAGGATCTTATGATCTTTTAAGGTGTCAAAATCTAAATATTGTGTGGGTAGGATAGGGTCAAAGGGCAAAGGTGAAACACCCAACCCTCGTGCTAGACACACGGCATATATTCCACCATAGAAATAGCCATTTTTAGCGTTATGCTGAAGTCTGCATGCAACAATCGCTCCAAGGTTATAACTCCTTTCACCGGTGAGAGCGGTGTGTATGAGGCTCAAGTCTAGAGCACAAAGTGTACTACAGTATTGCTTGCCTACTATACATTTCCCGTTAAATAATGTAAAGTACTAAATTGCGGGAAAATGAATGCTCTTTATTCTACCTCGCGTCACTCCCCTCGTCTCACCGTAATAAAGACTAGTCAAGAATGATTGGAATTCAGCCCTTGGCGGTTCGTCAAGCGAACCCCAGAATGGGAGTTTGCAGTGGTAAGCAAAATTCTCTAGTGGGATGGTAAATGGATTATCATAAAGCATAAACGACACCCTAGACTCACGGGGATGGAATTTAAATCCTTTGACAAACGATTCAGTGAGAATGTGGCATTGTTCGCACTTATGTGAAATGTAGGGACGGAGACCGGCATTGTGAACATATTGTTCAAATTCCTCATTAATGCCCACATGCATCATATACTCATTGCAAGGCCATAAGCATGTTTTGGTGGCAGCATCTCGTGTGGAACTTTCACTTGGTTCAACATATGACCGGCGAGCGAAGCTGTCACTAGAAGATGCCCCCGAGGATCGCCTCCTCGAAGAACTCCTTCCAAAAAGGTTCATCGTGTTCACGTACAATTTTTCGAAATTTTTTGAGTGACAAAAATTTATCAACAAAACTTTACAAAATTGGTAGCAACTACTCATAGGGATACATAGAGGCCATAGCAAGCATTCAAACTACTTAGAACTCTACGAATTTAACATGCAAGCTCATCTACAGCAGCACCAAGAGTAGCTAATTATTCAAAATATAAACCATGAAAACAAAAACTAATTGGACAAACGGTGGAGTCACATACCAAGCAACAATCCCTCGAAACAGTTTCGGAAATGGAGCTTCGAGCAAAGAGATCGAAATCCGCGGGTTTGAGAGCAAGAACATGGGAGAGAGAGCAATGGAGAATTTTTTTTCTGGAGGTAAGTGATGATGTGGTGTAAAGAGATAAGTGAGGGGCCCCACGTGGAGACCACGACCCACCAGGGTGCGCCCAGGTGGGTTGTGCCCACTTGGTGCACCTCCCTCAGATATTATTTGCACCAGAAATTGAGAAATATTCAGAAAAATTTCATATTAAATTTCTAGGGCATTCTGAGAACTTTTATTTTTGGGTCATTTTTTATTGCACGAGAAATTCAGAAAACACACAAAACATGGAATTTTATTTTATTTAACTAATAAAAACAGAAAACAAAAAGTAGGGACAGAAGGTAGTGCTTACTAAATTCATCAACTTCATACCGCTAAAAAATTATCCATTAATAAGGTTGATCAAGTCTTATTAACAACCACTTTCGATTAGCATGAATCCGAAGAACTTTCGTAAATCACTAAGTTACCTCAACGGGGATATGAATGTCCCCAACAATAAGCATTTCATATTTCTTTTTGGCAGTAGGTAGAGGTACTTGAAAACTTCCAATAGTGATTGTCGGAGACTTTTCAATAACATTAATACCATTCACTTGGAATTGTTTCTTTGGAAAGTGCGCCATATGCTCATTACCATTAATATGAAAAGTGACCTTGCTCAATAACACCCCCTGCAGTATTCAAGAAGGGTCTACCAAGGATAATCGACATGTTGTCGTCCTCGGGCATCTCAAGTATTGATACGTCTCTGTCGTATGTACTTTTCCAAACACGTTTGCCCTTGTTTTGGACTCTAACTTTTGCGTGAGTAATTCCATCGTAGGCTTGTTGGACAGTGATGGGTTGGATGAGATCTATCATGTAATCGATTTAGATTAGGGTTTGATCCCTAGTATCCACTATGTTCTGAGATGGATGTTGCTATGACTTTGCTATGCTTAATGCTTGTCACTAGGGCCCGAGTGCCATGATTTCAGATCTGAACCTATTATGTTTTCATCAATATATGAGTGTTCTTGATCCTATCTTGCAAGTCTATAGTCACCTATTATGTGTTATGATCCGTTAACCCCGAAGTGACAATAATCGGGATACTTACCGGTGATGACCATAGTTTGAGGAGTTCATGTATTCACTATGTGTTAATGCTTTGTTCCGGTACTCTATTAAAAGGAGGCCTTAATATCCCTTAGTTTCCGTAAGGACCCCGCTGCCACGGGAGGGTAGGACAAAAGATGGCATGCAAGTTCTTTTCCATAAGCATGTATGACTATATTCGGAATACATGCCGACATTATATCAATGAACTGGAGCTAGTTCTGTGTCACCCTAGGTTATGACTGTTACATGATGAATCGCATCCGGCATAATTCTCCATCACCGATCCATTTCCTACGAGCTTTCCATATATTGTTCTTCGCTTATTTACTTTTCCGTTGCTATTGCTATCATCACTACAAAATACCAAAAACATTACTTTTACTACTGTTACCTTTTGCTACCGTTATCACTACTATCATATTACCTTGCTACTAAACACTTTGCTGCAGATATTAAGTTTCCAGGTGTGGTTGAATTGACAACTCAGCTGCTAATACTTGAGAATATTCTTTGGCTCCCCTTGTGTTGAATCAATAAATTTGGGTTGAATATTGTATGCTCGAAAACTGTTGCGATCTCCTATACTTGTGGGTTATCAAGACTATTTTCTGGCGCCGTTGCCGGGGAGCATAGCTCTATTCTTTGAGTCACTTGGGATTTATATCTGCTTATCATTATGAAGAACTTGAAAGATCCAAGAACCAAGATTTATCCCTCAACTACGAGGGGAGGTAAGGAACTGCCATCTAGCTCTGCACTTGATTCACCTTCTGTTTTGAGTAAGCTTGTGACACCTACACCTGCTTCTACTATTCGTTCTGATATGTCGCATGTTATTGATGATGCCACTTCTGTTATGCATGATACTTATGATGAAACTACTTCTATGCTTGATACTACTGTGCCACTTGGTAAATTTCTTGATGGATAACTTGCTAGAGGTAGAGAAATTGAAAATATTGAATCTGATGATACTAATGAAAGTGATGATGAAGAATCACTTGTTATTCCTAAGGGTTATGTTTTTGATCAAGAAGCTTCTTTAACTATTTTAGCTTGCAAAAATAGAAATGAACTCAAAAGGTTATTAGCTAAATGGATTAAGCAATCTCTAAATGCTAGAATGAAACCTGACCCTGCTTTTGCTACTTCACCTATCTTTGTTATTGATAAGGATTATGAATTCTCTGTTGATCCTGATATAATTACTTTGGTTGAATCTGATCCTTTTCATGGTTATGAATCTGAAACTGTTGTGGCACATCTGACTAAACTGAATGATATAGCCACCCTGTTCACTAAAGATGAGAGAACTTGTTACTTTTATATCCTTAAAATATTTATGTTCTCATTAAAAGGTGATGCTACGATATGGTTTAATTCTCTTGATCCTAGTTGTGTGCGTAGTCCCCAGGATATGATTACTTCTCTGCTAAATATTTCCCTGCTCATAAGAAACAAGCTGCTTTAAGGGATATATATAATTTTGTGCAAATTGAAGAAGAGAGTCTCCCACAAGCTTGGGGGAGGCTTCTCCAATTACTTAATGCTTTGCCTGATCATCCTCTTAAGAAAAATGAAATACTTGATATCTTTTATAATGGACTAACCGATGCCTCCAGAGATTACCTGGATAGTTGTGCTGGTTCTCTTTTCAGGGAAAGAACACCGGATGAAACTGAAATTCTATTGAATAATATGTTGACAAATGAAAATAATTGGACACCTCCGGAGCCAATTCCTGAGCCTATTCCTAAACCAACTCCGAAGAAGAGGGGTATTCTATTTCTCAGTCCTGAAGATATGTAAGAGGCAAAGAAATTTATGAAAGAAAAAGGTATTAAAGCTGAAGATGTTAAGAATATACCTCCTATTGAAGAAATACATGGTCTTAATTTACCGCCTGTTGAAGAAACATATAATCTTAATCCATTACCTATTCAAGAAACTCATGGTCTTGATAACCCGACATAGGTAGTAAAGGTAAATTCTCTCTATAGATATGATAAAGCTGAAATCCCATTTACTAAATTTGCTAGCCCATGCTTAGATGAGTTTGATAAATTTATGGCTAGGCAAGAAGATTTTAATGCTTATTTTGGTAGACAATTTACAATTCAAATATGCTTGAACACTTGGGTGATTATATGGCTAATGTCAAAGGTGAACTTAAACTTATTAGTAAACATGCTTCTATAGTTACCACTCTAGTAGAACAAGTACTTAAAGCTCAAAATGATTTGCTTAATGAATTGAATAATAAGAATAATGATAATGATATTAGAGTTATGACTAGAGGTGGTAGAATGACTCGGGAACCTTTGTATCCTAAAGGCCATCCTAAGAGAATTGAGCAAGATTCTCACAGAAATAATATAGATGCACCTAGTTCGTCTAAAAAGAAGAAAAAGAAAAATGATAGGGCTTTGCATGCTTCTAGTGATCCTATTGTTGAAACACCTCAGAATCCAAATGATATTTCTATTTCTGATGCTCAAACTCAATCTGGTAATGAACCTGAAACTAGTGGTAATGTTAATGATAATGTTCATAATGATGCTCAACCTAGTAATGATAATGACATAGAAATGGAACCTGCTGTTGATCTTGATAACCCACAATCAAAGAACCAACGTTATGATAAGAAAGACTTTGTTGCTAGGAAACTGTTGGAAATATGCCCTAGAGGCAATAATAAAATGATTATTATTATATTTCCTTGTTCATGATAATTGTCTATTATTCATGCTATAATTGTGTTATCCGGAATTCATAATACATGTGTGAATACATAGACCATAACATGTCCCTAGTGAGCCTCTAATTAACTAGCTCGTTGATCAATAGATAGTCATGGTTTCCTGACTATGGACATTGGATGTCATTGATAACGGGATCATATCGTTAGGAGAATGATGTGATGGACAAGACCCAATCCTAAGCATAGCACAAGATCGTGTAGTTCGTTTGCTAGAGCTTTTCCAATGTCAAGTATCATTTCCTTAGACCATGAGATCGTGTAACTCCCGGATGCCGTATGAGTGCTTTGGGTGTACCAAACGTCACAACATAACTGGGTGACTATAAAGGTATACTACAGGTATCCCCGAAAGTATATGTTGGGTTGACACGGATCGAGACTGGAATTTGTCACTCCATATGACGGAGAGGTATCTCTAGGCCCACTCGGTAATGCATCATCACAATGAGCTCAATGTGACCAAGTGTTTGGTCACGGGATCATGCATTACGGTACGAGTAAAGTGACTTGCCGGTAATGAGATTGAACGAGGTATTGGGATACCGAGGATCGAATCTCGGGCAAGTAACGTACCGATTGACAAAGGGAATTGAACACGGGATTGATTGAATCCTCGACATCGTGGTTCATCCGATGAGATCATCGTGGAACATGTGGGAGCCAACATGGGTATCCAGATCCTGCTGTTGGTTATTGACCGGAGAGTCGTCTCGGTCATGTCTGCATGTCTCCCGAACCCGTAGGGTCTACACACTTAAGGTTCGGTGATGCTAGGGTTGTAGAGATATTAGTATGCGGTAACCCGAAAGTTGTTCGGAGTCCCGGATGATATCCCAGATGTCACGAGGAGTTCCGGAATGGTCCGGAGGTGAAGATTTATATATAGGAAGTCCAGTTTCGGCCATTGGGAAAGTTTCAGGGGTAATCAGTATTGTACTGGGACCACCGGAAGGGTCCCGGGGGTCCACCGGGTGGGGCCACCTATCCCGGAGGGCCCCATGGGATGAAGTGGGAGGGGAACCAGCCCTTGGTGGGCTGGTGCGCCCCCCATGGGCCTCCCCTGCGCCTAGGGTTGAAAACCCTAGGCGTGAGGGCGCCCCACCTAACTTGGGGGGCAAGTCCCCCCCCCCTTGGCCGCCGCCCCTCCTTGGAGATTGGATCTCCTAGGGCCGGCGCCCCCCCTAGGGGCCCTATATATAGTGGGGGGAGGGAGGGGAGCCGCACCCAAGTCCCTGGCGCCTCCCTCTCCCCTCGTAACACCTCTCCT
>NC_057806.1:437828195-437829077 GCF_018294505.1 Triticum aestivum | reverse complement strand
CTCGGCTTGGGTCTGTGTACTGAGGGTCGGGGATAGTAGAGTAACTTTGCTTCTCCCCAAATAGTGGGCGGGAGCGATTTCGGGTGAGGAGGGCGTGTTTTGAACTATAGTGGGCGCGAGCGATTTCGGGCGAGGAGAGCGTGTTTTGAAATAGTGGGCGCGAGCTATTTTGGGCGAGGAGAGCGTGTTTTGCTGACCATGGTTTATGAATTATTCGGCACATGTCATTTTGGCCGAGGAGAAGGCACGCTTGGATGAAGTTACGAACCTACCCTCGATGTACGATGGGCCAATTGATGCGTGTCCCACATAGGACGGTAATTTCACGTCTCCCATTTATTTGCTCGGGCGAATTCCATCGAGAAGAGATGATGTTTAACGGTTCGTTCAAATTTTGGGAGAACGAGCATCCACCTCTACCTTACCAAGTCGATTCGGATCAAATTTTGAAATATTAGCTTGCCACTTCTTTTTTAGATGGAGAGATGATGCTCGTGAGTAATGTGTTTTTACATGCTCGTTGCTAGCGATTTATTATATGACAAATAGTTGACCCACTCAAAAACGCGAATCAAACCCAAAATGAAATATCTCGATTCAATGAAATAGCTCGTTCATTATGTCAAAATAGTGAACTAAATCCAAAATTGAACACCTCAATCGAGTAGCATGTTGTACAATATTATAGTAGTACATGAACATGTTGAAAGTCAAATTAATGAACTTGTTTGATATACGCATATATCCGTTCATGTGTGGATTGCAGACAACATGTTCTCCAATTTAAATATTTGAATGCAAGTTTATATCGAAACATGGTTTATATCAGTCTTTGATGCATAAAACGCGACCTCCCCCTCTCCCGGACTCCTGTTCTCTCTC